>NC_136886.1:680000-682500 GCF_949152265.1 Phoxinus phoxinus
GTGTGTGTGTGAGAGTGATCTCGAGAACACCTGACCGATGAATGCATTGACATCAGTGTGTGTGTGTGTTTGTGTGTGTGAGATCGGTGCGTGTGTGTGTGTGTGTGTGTGTGTGTGAGAGTGATCTCGAGAACACCTGACCGATGAATGCATTAACATCAGTGTGTGTGTGTGTGTGTGTTCTCGAGATCACTCTCACACACACACACACACAGTAGAGGCTAGTAGCCGGTGTGCCGTGTCCTCAGCACAGTTCTCGAGATCACACACACACACACACACACGCACCGATCTCACACACACAGATGTTAATGCATTCATCGGTCAGGTGTTCTCGAGATAACTCTCACACACACACACACACACACACGCACCGATCTCACACACACAAACACACACACACACTGATGTCAATGCATTCATCGGTCAGGTGTTCTCGAGATCACTCTCACACACACACACACACACACACGCACCGATCTCACACACACACACACACACACACACTGATGTTAATGCATACATCGGTCAGGTGTTCTTGAGATCACACACACACACACACACACACACACACACTGATGTTAATGCATACATCGGTCAGGTGTTCTTGAGATCACACACACACACACACACACACACACACACAATGATGTTAATATATTCATCGGTCAGGTGTTCTCGAGATCCCACACACACACACACACGCACCGATCTCACACACACACACACAAACACACACACACACTGATGTCAATGCATTCATCGGTCAGGTGTTCTCGAGATCCCACACACACACACACACACACACACACACACACACACACACACACACACACACACACACTGATGTTAATGCATTCATCGGTCAGGTGTTCTCGAGATCCCACACACACACACACACACACGCACCGATCTCACACACACACACACACACACACACACACACTGATGTTAATGCATTCATCGGTCAGGTGTTCTCGAGATCCCACACACACACACACACACACACACACACACACAGATGTTAATGCATTCATCGGTCAGGTGTTCTCGAGATCACTCACACACACACACACACACACGCACCGATCTCACACACACACACACACACAGATGTTAATGCATTCATCGGTCAGGTGTTCTCGAGATCACTCACACACACACACACACACACGCACCGATCTCACACACACACACACACACACGCACCGATCTCACACACACACACACACAGATGTTAATGCATTCATCGGTCAGGTGTTCTCGAGATCACTCACACACACACACACACGCACCGATCTCACACACACACACACTGATGTTAATGCATTCATCGGTCAGGTGTTCTCGAGATCACACACACACACACACACACACACACACACACACACACTGATGTTAATGCATCCATCGGTCAGGTGACACTCGAGATCACACACACACACACACACACACTGATGTTAATGCATCCATCGGTCAGGTGACACTCGAGATCACACACACACACACACACTCACACACACACACACTGATGTTAATGCATCCATCGGTCAGGTGACACTCGAGATCACACACACACACACACACACACTCACACACACACTGATGTTAATGCATCCATCGGTCAGGTGACACTCGAGATCACACACACACACACACACTGATGTTAATGCATCCATCGGTCAGGTGACACTCGAGATCTCAGACGGGAGCGTCTGATTGGACGACAGAGAATCAAAGGACGAGCGGCGGGTTTTAATGGCCTCTTTATAAAGCCTGAATGAAGAGGTTTCTCTTCCTCTGCCGATCTCTGTTCTCACAACAGTTTGTGCTTTACTGCTTGTGTTTATATCTGTCAATCTTTCATTAGTTCTGTTTAACAAAACCATACGGTGGATAGTTTTAAATAAATGATTATACTGACGGCTTGTATTAACTTGTGGACGGGCTTTATTTAATCTCGCTCATTTCCTCCGCTGGATTAAACTGTGATTTGAATATCTTTGAAGGTCTTTGTCGGATCGGTGTGTGTGTGTGTGTGTGTGTGAGATAGCGGTGTGTGTGTGTGAGATCGGTGTGTGTGTGTGTGTGAGTGTTTGTGTGTTTGAGATCGGTGTGTGTGTGTGTGTGTGAGATAGCGGTGTGTGTGTGTGAGATCGGTGTATGTGTGTGTGTGAGTGTTTGTGTGTTTGAGATCGGTGTGTGTGTGTGTGTGTTTGTGTGTGAGATAGCGGTGTGTGTGTGAGATCGGTGTGTGTGTGTTTGTGTGAGATCGGTGCATGTGTGTGTGTGTGTGTGTGTGAGATAGCGGTGTGTGTGTGTGAGATAGCGGTGTGTGTGTGTGAGATCGGTGTGTGTGTGTGTGTTTGTGTGAGATCGGTGCGTGTGTGTGTGTGTGTGTGAGATAGCGGTGTGTGTGTGTGAGATAGCGGTGTGTGTGTGAGATAGCGGTGTGTGTGTGTGTGAGATAGCGGTGTGTGAGATCGGTGTGTGTGTGTGT
>NC_136886.1:697500-702312 GCF_949152265.1 Phoxinus phoxinus
GTTACAGTCAAGATATTTTAAGGCTTTTTTCAAGGAAGTTTTGGTGTCACAGATGAGTTTTAAGGGATATAAAGATTGACGACAGTGGGACTTTAAATTCAATCAACAAAAAATCGTCTGTACTAAAGTAGGGCTTGTTTTATGCAGAACAAAGTAAAAATGTGTACAAAAAATACATGGATGCTGGTTGATGGGTTTGCAGAGATCTTCGCCCGCTAAATTTCAAAACGTTTCGAATTCTCGTTTCCTGAAATCATGAGACTTTTCCAGTTTGATACGAGCTCCAAATCACTGCTTTCACACAGCAAAGGGTTATTCCTGATATAAAACTTTAAAATTTGGTCATTTTTTAAAGAAATTCAAACTATAAATGCCGTTTTGTGTCTTTAATGTGTGTGTCAGATCGCTCAGTTAAAGCCGCTCGTGAACGATCATCTCTTCTTCTAGTTCATTTATAGCATCAAATAAACATGAATGAACATCAGAAGGAATGTTGTTTTAACCGCGGAGAGACGTCAGTACACTCCGCTTCTCAAGCTCACATCCTCCAACGGTAATCTACTAACTCTCCTGACCGCTGTGGCGGACAAAATGGCGGATTATGATTGGTCAGATCGCCTGTCAATCAAACTCCCTGCGAAGGGTCAATTAAGTGCATATGTTTTTTTATGCAAAATTAATGCATATCTTGGTAATATCCCCAAATATGCCTAATCACAGGTGTCAGATGATGACCGGAAGCTCTCACCGTCCACAGCAGGTCCTGGTACCGGATGAGCAGCCGCATGATGTGGGCCGCCCGCTCCGCCTGGCCCTTCTCCGGACCCGACCCCAGCTTACTGGGAACCGCTTTATGCAGGAAGAGATTGGGAGCCATGATGGTGGAGACGGCCCACAGGTTCATGCGGTTCTGGCGCTCACAGAACACGACCTTACTGAGGAACTCCAGCAGCGCCTGCACACACACACACACACACACATCAAATATACAGTAATATTATAATGTAAATCATCAGTATTTTTGTGGAAACTGCGATACATTTTATTTTTCAGGATTATTTCTTGAATATAAAGTTAAAAAGAACAGCATTTGTTTATTTATATTTATTTTGTAACATTATAAATGTCTTTACTGTCCTTGATGAAAAAAAAAAGAACATTCCCCAAAACTTTTGACCGCTAGTGTATTGTGTTTTTATGTCCATATAATGAAAGTCAGTGTTGTTTGGTCCAATGTTCTTATATGTAAATATTGTTCTGTGTTCCAGTGCAGAGAGAAAGCCACGCGGTGAGGGACTCGAGTGACCGATGAGAGCGAGTGACCGAGCCTTGCAGTGAGTTTTGGAGAGCGTGACTTTAACAGGAGCTCAACACGAAGAGACAGTTATATAACCCACTGTGAGCTGTGTGACGCTTGAACACACACACACACACACACACACACACACACACACACAGCAAATGTTGAATGTGTTAAGGAATTTCTCTTATGTAACGGGACCAGAGCGCTGATGATGATGAGTCACGTATATGACACAGCACTGAGTATGGCAGCCGTGTGTGTGTGTGTGTGTGTGTGTGTGTGTGTTTTTTTTTGTGAGTGTGTGGTGTGTGTATATTCGTGTTTGTGTGTGTGTGTGTGTGTGTGTGTGTGAGCATGTGTGTATATACGTGTGTGTGTGTGTGTGAGAGTGTGTGTGTGTGTGTGTATGTGTGAGAGTGTGTGTTGTACCTTCAGTGTGTTTCTGTTGGGTTCTGGCAGCAGCAGCACGAGGAGATTGAGCATGTGCAGCTTCTGCTTCAGGTCTGCTATATCTGTACAAAAGATATAGATATATATATTCTTCATCAGAAAGACTCTTCAGTCTATAAGAAACTTCTTTTAACCCCCCGTGCTCTGCTGAAGAAAATCCTAGTTATATGTTACAAGTAACCATCCTTTTAAATTACTCGTTGTAGGACCTACAGGACCCGAGTGAGACCCTCACACACACCTATGACGGCACTGAAGGCGTTGAGGTGTTCGGCGGTCAGCAACGGCGCCGGGAGTTCCCGGATCAACTTCTTCATCAGCGCCGCGGCGTCGTTCGGACTCACCTCGTCCCAGAGGAAGGAGCCGCTGTAAAACGAGTTCTCCAACTTCTGCTGCAGAACCTGAGAGGAACACACACACCGTGAGCCTAACACACACCACACACTGTGAGCCAAACACACAACCACACACAGACAAGCACTTCAACGGACACAATGTTACTACTTATTTGTTTATAATAATGTTCTATGTTACTTTTATTCTGGCCTGCGAGCCTGGAACCCGCAGAATCCCCTCAGAATCAAGACCCTTCTTCTCCAGAAACGACAGAAGCTGAAAACAAGAAAACAATCACATTGAAAACACCCACGAGTCGAACTTTTAAAGTCACGATGAAACGGAAGTAGCGACGAACAGGGGCGATTCCAGGATATTTTAAATGGGGGGGGGCACAGGGGGGACCAAGAACCAGTCAGGGGGGGCCAATCAGAAAATTCAACTGAAAATAAATACTGGTTTAGAAAATATTAAGCACGATCACCAAAATATAGATGGTATTACATTTTTCTTTTTTGCATGGATTAGGGGTTGTCAAACTTTTTGGAGCCAGGGACCCCTCCCTTCATATTTATAACAGTGACTGAGCCCAAAGTTAATGAGGGAGCGGGTACTGAAATATTTTTGCACAAATGGTCTTCACCCAGGGTCGTATGCAGAGTTTTCTAAATAGCCTACTGAGGTCTGAAAAGTGATCTTACTAGGGGGGTTTGGGGGCATGCCCCCCCGAGGATCTTTTGTCTTTCTTGATCTACACATGTGCTTTTTAAGGTGTTTTAAGGCAAAAACATTGGATAACTACAGCTTTCCAATTCCATTCCGTCTTTGTTATTCCAATACTTATACACATTTGAGGTACACAATTATAGCCTAGCCTATATTTATACAATAATAATGGAAATATGTTTAATAGATGATTGTGTTATTTAATTGCGCTTATATCCACTGTAATTAGCGGGAAAACACATACAGTATATCGGTGTTAAATAGAAATACATTGTAAAATATTATCCAGGTCTCATCCTGGGCACAGTGCTGACCTGTAGCTATATTTCCTTTCCCAAAGCTGAGCTTTGGATACTTTTCATACTGATTGTTTCTATTGTTCGTTTAAAACTTCTATCTAAAATAGCTGTTTAGTTTAGCTATTTAAATCTTATCTTGCACTTTATGACTGTTAACTGCAGCGTCGTGCGGGAATTCACACTGGGCTTGTAGCTTCGATATTTTAAAATATATTTAGTGTGTAACTTACATACTTTCCTGCTGTTTTAAAAACGCGCAACTGTGCTTCCTCTTCGCGCGAGCAGTGTTTCCGCTACATTCATTCAGCCGTGGTGGGCCGCCACACCAAAAATCCTCCCGCCACGGCTGCAGCTTCTCAGTGAGGTCCGTCCGATATTGTGCATACTATTGTGTTATTGTTAAGCCCCACTAAAGGCATAAAAAACATTGTAAAGCACCATAAAGTTTTCGTGCACTATATTCCAAGACTTCTAAAGTCATTCGATAGCATAATGTGAGGTAAAAAATAATATTGAAGTCGTTAAGTTAAAGTTAATGGAAACTCATCTCTCCTCAGTCATTCTCCATTCAGAACTCAAATAGCGCGTCGCGTTCGGTTACGATCAATGATCAATGTTCACATTATTATACTTTATTTGTAGATAAAGGTCTATGGTTTGCATAAAATTACTTTATCTTACTATTACTGGAGTTTATTGCGTTAGTTCTGTTAGATTACAGCACTGAGCACTCTGAATTCGAATTGTTCTTCATGCGCACTGTAACTGAAATGTAAAACTGTTAAAAGAAAAGGCTAAATAAACTGTTGCATAGATATAATACAGTAAGCATCAAATATCTCTTCGCTTTGTGCTTTTAAATAAAGTGTGCCAGTCAGAGAGACTGGTAGTTGTGAAACAGTATTTCGTGTGTTGTCTGTGTACTAACACTTTTCAATGCGACGCGCTGCACGCTGTGACTTCGAGTTGCTTCAAGTGCATCATTCGGCGCACGGGATGCGCATAATCGCATTGCCGCTGTAAATTGGAACCTTCATATTATAACTAGAAAAACTATTTTTCGATTAATCGTTTTTTAAATTGTGGTTAATTCAATATCGATTCTCAAAGGCTATGAATCGATTTTTTTTCCCCCATATTTATTTATATATCACCCAAAAGCCAGTATTAGTTTTCCTACACTTCATAGGCTTGCAGCCTCCATGTTATTCTAATGCAGTGAGATTTTATGTTTGTTTTATCTTAAACATAAAATAACCTGATCCTGTTTGATCAAGGCATGAGACTGTTCTGACTTTTTCAATAATCAATTTTTCATCTTGCATCAAAATCCTGTCTATTCATTGTATGCATTTGATGCTGTTTTAATGTACCCAAGTGTACCTAAAATAATAAGAGTTTAATATACTGGGTCTTAATTTCTTTTTATTAATTAACCACTCGTAAACTTATGTTCACTGTTCTTTTTTATAAATATAGGTTTTGTGTTAAATCTACAGTATATTCATTGAGTGGAATCGAGAATCGAAATTGAATCGAATTGAGAGCTTGCGAATTGAAATCGAATCGGAACATCTGAATCGATACCCATCCCTAATTATAATACTTAGGGGAGGTTTAAACACCTGGGGCAAGGGGGCGTGGCCCATGGGAATATCACACATGGGCGACGCCCCCTCCCCCTGGGGAAATGGGCCT
>NC_136886.1:705012-707512 GCF_949152265.1 Phoxinus phoxinus
GATATTAGGCTGTATGGATTTTTTTCCCACTGCTATACATTATTACCCTCCATATAACAGACAGACAGGTGGACAGATACACAGACACACACACACACACACACACACAGACAGACACACAGACAGACACACAGTCAGACACACAGTCACATACACAGTCAGACAGACACACACACACACACACACACACACACACACACATACATACACACACACACACAGTCAGACACACACACACAGTCAGTCAGATACACTGTCAGACACACAGTCAGACACACACACACACACACAGTCAGTCAGTCAAACAGACAGTCAGATACACTGTCAGACACACACACACAGACACACACACACACAGACACACACACACAGTCAGTCAGATACACTGTCAGACACACAGTCAGACACACACACACACACACACACACACAGTCAGTCAGTCAAACAGACAGTCAGATACACTGTCAGACACACACACACAGACACACACACACAGTCAGTCAGATACACTGTCAGACACACAGTCAGACACACACACACAGACACACACACACAGTCAGTCAGTCAAACAGACAGTCAGACACACAGTCAGACACACACACACACACACACAGTCAGTCAGATACACTGTCCGACACACAGTCAGACACACACACACACACAGTCAGTCAGATACACTGTCAGACACACAGTCAGACACACACACAGACACACACACACACACACACACACACACACACACACACTCACACAGTCGGTCAGTCAAACAGACAGTCAGACACACACACACACACACACACACACACAGTCAGTCAGATACACTGTCAGACACACACACACACACACACAGACACACACACACAGTCAGTCAGTCAAACAGACAGTCAGACACACAGTCAGACACACACACACACACACACAGTCAGTCAGATACACTGTCAGACACACAGTCAGACACACACACACACACACAGTCAGTCAGTCAAACAGACAATCAGATACACTGTCAGACACACACACACACACACACAGTCAGTCAGATACACTGTCAGACACACAGTCAGACACACACACAGACACACACACAGTCAGTCAGTCAAACAGACAGTCAGACACACAGTCAGACACACACACACACACACAGTCAGTCAGTCAAACAGACAGTCAGATACACTGTCAGACACACACACACACACACACAGTCAGTCAGATACACTGTCAGACACACAGTCAGACACACACACACAGACACACACACACACAGTCGGACAGTCAGACAGACAGACAGACAGACACACACACACACACACATTCAGACACACACAGTCAGTCAGACACACAGTCACACACACAGTCAGTCAGACACACAGTCACACACACACAGTCAGTCAGACACACACACACACACACACACACACACACACACACACAGTCAGTCAGTCAAACAGACAGTCAGATACACTGTCAGACACACACACACACACACACAGTCAGTCAGATACACTGTCAGACACACAGTCAGACACACACACACAGACACACACACACACAGTCGGACAGTCAGACAGACAGACAGACAGACACACACACACACACACATTCAGACACACACAGTCAGTCAGACACACAGTCACACACACAGTCAGTCAGACACACAGTCACACACACACAGTCAGTCAGACACACACACACACACACACACACAGAGTCAGACACAGTCAGACAGTCAGATACACACACACACACACAGTCAGACAGTCAGATACATTTTAAACATTTTAAACATATTTTATATATTTATTATATAATATTTCCTCATTTTTGTCCTTTCTCGTATTTTAGCCATTTAGACAGAGATTCCGGTAAAATTATGCACCATACTCGCAACTTTGAGCCAAAATTCAGGCCCTGAAATAATCGAGACTTGGCATCTGTGTATAAATATTGTGATATTAGGCTGTATGGATTTTTTTCCCACTGCTATACATTATTACCCTCCATATAACAGACAGACAGGTGGACAGATACACAGACACACACACACACACACAGACAGACACACAGACAGACACACAGACAGACACACAGTCAGACACACAGTCACATACACAGTCAGACAGACACACACACACACACACACACACACACACACACACATACATACACACACACACACAGTCAGACACACACACACAGTCAGTCAGATACACTGTCAGACACACAGTCAGACACACACACACACACACAGTCAGTCAGTCAAACAGACAGTCAGATACACTGTCAGACACACACACACAGACACACACACACACAGACACACACACACAGTCAGTCAGATACACTGTCAGACACACAGTCAGACACACACACACACACACACACACACAGTCAGTCAGTCAAACAGACAGTCAGATACACTGTCAGACACACACACACAGACACACACACACAGTCAGTCAGATACACTGTCAGACACACAGTCAGACACACACACACAGAC
>NC_136886.1:730012-750012 GCF_949152265.1 Phoxinus phoxinus
CTAACCGGGAGGAAGCTCGTGTAGTTCCTACCAGCCGTTTGTTGTAGTTCTTAAAAAGTGATTTCTTTAAAAGCAAATATCTCCCTTTACTCTGAACTTTGAGCGTTGTAACTTTGCAGATGTTGTTTATGATCAAACACAACATTACACACGAACTACAGTTAGAAAAGTCAAATCATGATCATCCACCGCTTTAAAAAGTTGAATATTAAATTCCGTAGTGTCATCTAAAAATAATGATAACGCTTCTCTATCATGTCCGAGTAAGAAACTTCTGGAACAAGAACACATGTGGGCCGGGCATGGGCGTCAGTTTGGTTTGAAATGTGCTGGGGACAGAGACGCATTCGGAAGTGCATTTTCAGAAGTGCTGGGTACAATGATGCGGCTACATTTTTTTTTCTCTTTCGCGCAGGTCATGTTTTGAAAGACAATGTCCTGTAGCTTACTAATGTAAGCTCTCCAAGCTACTATGCTCTCCACACAACATCAAATATTAATGTTTGCATTTATGAGGAAAAAACCATGTTACGGACGTGACAGTTCTCGGACTGCTTTAAAACTTTCAAAGAGACTTCAACGCACAAAGCCTTTCTTTAAAGTGAATTTCGTTTTGTATTAATTGTATCTTAATTTTAATCAATGTATCATCAACCAATTGCCTGGATTTAATAAATAATAAGTAGGCTAAAGCAGACTAGATATCACGACACGAGGCGGCGACGCATTCTGGATCTCATCTCGAGTCATAAATGAACAGAAACTCAGCACAGCCTACTTAAGTCTGCTTGAGTTAGCAATTGCCTCACAGACCTGGGAAATATATCTATTATCTAGCTACAGAACGCTTGGAATCATACTTTTAAACAGAACAATTAAAAACGAAAGAAAACTATGTAATCCGTATGAAATGTGCATTTCTCTCTGCCGCGTTCACTAGCTACTGCGAAGATCACGAGTCAGCATCGTCAACTTCATATTTGCAGCCGACACAGAAAACACTTGTTTATTAATAAACAATTAAAATGTCCCCTTGCTATATTTGACATAGCCTATTTATAATCATTACTTTTGCCGGTTCTTTGTGACAGCTTTTAGGCGCTTTATTGGCAGCGCGCACTGTTACATGAACGCGTCACCTCCGCATCAGCACCGAAAACATGGAGATTTTTTTTTTTGTAATCCCCAAAAAAATCATGATACGAACCGAATCGTGGGTCAAAAATCGTGATACGAACCGAATCGTGGGTTTGGTGTATCGTTACAGCCCCTACTAGCAACCCTAAAAAAGTGGTGGGTACAAAATGACTCATGACAAAATCTGGTGGGTACGCGTCCCCACCGTCCCCCCCGAAATCGACGCCTATATGGCCGGGCTTAATTTTGTCCGTGGGAATTGAATGGATGGTTGTGGTTTGCAATTGGTGGATCTTATGTGAGTGACAGGTTGCCCCGCCCTCGCGCCAGTAAACACGTCACCAGAGAAGAGTTTCATATATTTTTTTATATATGACCCACACAATTATTCTGAATTGATTTATTGTTTATTAACTATAATTTGATTTGGGGCTTTAAATCTGAATGTCGGTTTCTATAATAAGAACCTACTTTATTATTAAACTTTTAATGCAGCTTGCCAAATTTCACATTCATCCTAAAAAAAATCCAGTCAGCAAAACCCCAGTGTTTTTTTTTTTTTTTTTTACATAAAAATGTCGTCTTCAAAAACCGTCATAAACCAGTGAGAGGGCACATGGATAATAATACAAATAATATTATTTATTAATAAACACTGCAATATTCCATAAGAAAATAAGAAAGGTCCATGTTGAGTTCATGGTGACTTTAAAAAGCAACATCAGCAGACAGACAGAAATGTCAAGAAGATGAGAGTAATTTCCTGTAGGATGTGAGTGAATCGAGCCGCTGTTTCTGGCCCCGCCCGGAAGGAGTGACTTCAGTCTGAAGCTCGAGCTCCTTCACTTCACGCGCCACACATCAGCGCACTTTCCCGCGATATAAACATTTGGAATATAACGGCTTTCCGCGCGCGGTAAGTAGGCACGTACACGTCACCATGGATTCTGCCGCTAGAACTTATTTCCGCGGGAATCTCTGCAAGAACTGTTGGAGAGAAAACAGCCCGAGCTCGAAGCCTCATCGGCGGCTATCGGAGTCAGACACGGGAGGGAGGAATGGAGGTCGTACCAGTCTCGTTCCTCAGCAACTTTGTGAACGCTTGTGTTCGTTAAAAACGGCTCGTTTTGCTCGTGTACTTTCTTACTGCGGCATTCGCGCGCGATGCGGCTTTAGCGGTGTTTCTGTTCGACTGTGTTTGGTTTGAGTTGTTGGTCAAGTTGGCTCTCAGTCAGGGGATGTTGTGTGTCTGTATGAGGATGAGCACTGATCTGTGATAAATCAATAAATCGATATTTGTATTGATCTGAGAGCGCGCGCTCGTACAATGCGGGACCGTTATTTTCGTCATCGATTCTGACACGACGCTCGTCGCTGTTTTCTATTGTAATGTCGAACTGTGCTAAAATGATCGTTTTGTTTATCTTTTGTAAAATGTTAATCATGTGTTTGATGATATGACATGGGTTGTTCGCTACTAACGTTACATCAGTAAAGTTAAATGTCAATCAAAACATGACATCCTGTGTTTAGTTTCCACATAAAACATCTGTGGAATGTAAACAGAGTTAAAAAGTAGAGACTCTGTGGTGTAAGGGTGGTAATACCATGGTATTTTTATATGAATGGCTAATATTACATTTAGACTTCAAAGAATACCATGGTACGACCAAATGACCCCAAAACCGTGTTTTTTCCATAGTACATTACTCAGTGAAAGAGACTCTTTATGTCCTTCACCTCAGTTAAAATCATTCATGATTCATTATTTCTCAGAAAATATAATCAAAAGTGTGATTTTGACTTCCAAACAAATGTAGGATTTACTTTGATTGAATTTTCATCAGAACTCTACTACATTTGAACTCATCAAACACACATTAAAACACATCAAGTTAAACATGTAAGACTAAAATAATAATCATGGAAACTGCCGTTTTAAGGAGAAAATACTCAGCAATGGTGTTGACTTATGAATTTGCACATGGTTTGTCTTGAAGCATATTAATAAAATGACAGTGCAGACAGAAGTCGTTTATCATGGTTTACATCGGCTGCAGTTTGCTTTACCTCGTAATAGACTTGCACAGATAACTTAACTACTGGTTTTTAATGGGTTGCTCTGCATTGTTTGACTTCTTTAATACCGAATGCCTGTAGAGACCGATAACCTCGCTCAAGAACGTTCCTCTACTGAAGCCTGATGTTAGATTGAGATGTCAAACACCCTGTTGAAGACGCTGTCCTTTAAACAGCAAGGCTTCAGTGGCATTTGAGCTTCTCTTTTGATCAGGTGCTTTTGTGAGAGTTTTTGTGACCTTTAAATGCTTTATGAAGTGTTCAGGAACATGTGTGTGTGATTGAAGGCAGATCTACACCCTTCAGAGTTTGGTTCTGCCCTTCTGATCAGTTTACCTGCGGCGCTGTCTCGTACACACACACACACACACACACACACACACACTGGCAGCTGTCAGACGAACACATTTTATCTTCTCTGCTGCAGACATCGCCCCCATTTTAAAGTCGGCATGAAAAGTAAATTCGTCCTGTCTGCTTTCAAAATGCATTAATCCTATTGGGAACGATTGGAACTGCACCATTCGGGATAAATCGAGAATCACGATTTTTTTAGTTTCAAATCGAGATCATGATTCTATGGAAGCTTGTTTAAAAAATAAAAAAAGGTAATTGCATCTTTTTATCTCACAATTCTGACTTTTTCCCCCTCACAATCACGAGTTTACATCTCTCAGAAATTGCGTGATATAAAGTTGCAATTGCAAGTTATAAAGTCAGAATTGTGAGATATAAACTATGACATGAGAGGAAAAAATTCAGTTTTCTTTCCTTAAAATTGGACTTCATAACTCGAGTATATAACTTTTAATTGCGAGTTTAGGCCTAGGCTATATCTCACAGTTCTGAGTAAAGATGTCAGAATTACGAGATATAAACTCACAATTGCGAGATATAGCCTATAGTCGCAATTATCGTTTTAAAATGTTATATTCTGTGGCGGAAATAAGCTTCCATATGATTCTGAACAGACAAGAGACAACTAAACAAAATAACATGTAATTTACTAGAGGTTCTGACTAAGTGTTAATTGCTGCAATCTATTTAAAATGTTTAATTAAGTTGAATTAATTATTTTAAAAGCTCGGTTTGAATGAATGTTTCAATGACTCACTTATAAATACTTGTTTCATTACTGGATGAATTGGCATTTTTTAACAAATCTCTTGAATGAATGAATTAATGATTCAGCATCCCCTTTCAAACATACAGTTTTTACTAATTAATCATAACCCCTCCCCTAATCATAACCCCTCCCCTAATCATAACTCCATCTCTAATCAAAGCTCCATCCCTAATCATAACTCAATCCCTAATCATAACCCCTCCCTTAATCATAACTCCATCCATAATCATAACTCCTCCCCTAATCATAACTCCATCCCTAATCATAACCCCTCCCTTAATCATAACTCCTCCCCTAATCATAACTCCTCCCTTAATCATAACTCCTCCCTTAATCATAACTCCATCCCTAATCATAACCCCTCCCTTAATCATAACCCCTCCCCTAATCATAACTCCATCCCTAATCATAACCCCTCCCCTAATCATAACTCCATCCCTAATCAAAAGCTCCATCCCTAATCATAACTCCTCCCCGAATCATAACCCCTCCCGTAATCATAACTCCATCCCTAATCAAAGCTCCATCCCTAATCATAACCCCTCCCTTAATCATAACTCCATCCCTAATCAAAGCTCCATCCCTAATCATAACCCCTCCCCAAATCATAACCCCTCCCCTAATCATAACTCCCCCCCTAATCATAACTCCATCCCTAATCATAACCCCTCCCTTAATCATAGCTCCATCCCTAATCATAACCTCTCCCCGAATCATAACCCCTCCCCTAATCTTAACCCCTCCCCTAATCATAACTCCATCCCTAATCATAACCCCTCCCCTAATCATAACTCCATCCCTAATCATAACTCCATCCCTAATCATAACCCCTCCCCTAATCATAACTCCATCCCTAATCATAACTCCATCCCTAATCATAACCCCTCCCCTAATCATAACCCCTCCCCTAATCATAACTCCTCCCCTAATCATAACTCCTCCCCTAATCATAACCCCTCCCCTAATCATAACTCCATCCCTAATCATAACTCCATCCCTAATCATAACCCCTCCCCTAATCATAACCCCTCCCCTAATCATAACTCCTCCCCTAATCATAACCCCTTTCCGAATCATAACCCCTCCCATAACTAATCCTAAACCTACCAGTAATAGAGGGTAATAATTAATATTCATCTTGTTGTGAACACGTCTTTAGTTAGTTTCTCCCTAGTTTGCGTGAGTCCCGTGATGATCGCTCTGATGTTGTTGATGTTGTTAGCATGCGTATGCGTGTCAGTGTTTTGATTTGGTGTCGGCGTGCGAGTTTGTGCTGATGAATAATTCCAGCGGCAGAAATGAGATTGTTACTCATGTAATATTAACAGCAGGATGGCTGGGTAAAGCAGACGTCGTCTTTATGAATTAATATGCGGTTTTTGACATCAAAAGCTGTTTTCTAAACCGATTCTCACAAACACCTGCAGCTGCATAATCTGCGTTTGCCTGCAGTCGTTGAGTTAAACACTGACCCGGGTTTGTGCTGCTTTAATCTGAGTACAGCCCTGTTTACACCGCGGTTTACAGATTAACGTGGGTGGATCGGATTAAAACTGTGTGTGTGTGTGTGTGCGCGTGTGTCAGTGTCAGTGCATGTGGATGATGCAGGTTTTTTTGCAATGCGACACACATTTCAGTGATCACCAAGACAAGTCAGTGTGCAAAAAAACACTGGGTTGTTACGTCTGGCCCAGGATCTGGGTTACACAAAAACTACCCAAACACTGGGTTGTTACGTCTGGCCCAAGAGCTGGGTTACTCAAAAACTACCCAAACACTGGGTTGTTACGTCTGGCCCAAGAGCTGGGTTACACAAAAACTACCCAAACACTGGGTTGTTACGTCTGACCCAGGAGCTGGGTTACACAAAAACTACCCAAACACTGGGTTGTTATGTCTGGCCCAGGAGCTGGGTTACTCAAAAACTACCCAAACACTGGGTTGTTATGTCTGGCCCAGGAGCTGGGTTACACAAAAACTACCCAAACACTGGGTTGTTGCGTCTGGCCCAGGATCTGGGTTACACAAAAACTACCCAAACACTGGGTTGTTGCGTCTGGCCCAGGATCTGGGTTACACAAAAACTACCCAAACACTGGGTTGTTGCGTCTGGCCCAGGATCTGGGTTACACAAAAACTACCCAAACACTGGGTTGTTACGTCTGGCCCAAGAGCTGGGTTACTCAAAAACTACCCAAACACTGGGTTGTTACGTCTGGCCCAAGAGCTGGGTTACACAAAAACTACCCAAACACTGGGTTGTTACGTCTGACCCAGGAGCTGGGTTACACAAAAACTACCCAAACACTGGGTTGTTACGTCTGACCCAGGAGCTGGGTTACTCAAAAACTACCCAAACACTGGGTTGTTATGTCTGGCCCAGGAGCTGGGTTACACAAAACTACCCAAACACTGGGTTGTTATGTCTGGCCCAGGATCTGGTTTACACAAAAACTACCCAAACACTGGGTTGTTGCGTCTGACCCAGGATCTGGTTTACACAAAACTACCCAAACACAGGGTTGTTGCGTCTGACCCAGGATCGGGGTTACACAAAAACTACCCAAACACTGGGTTGTTACGTCTGGCCCAGGAGCTGGGTTACACAAAAACTACCCAAACACTGGGTTGTTGCGTCTGGCCCAGGATCTGGGTTACACAAAACTACCCAAACACAGGGTTGTTGCATCTGATCCAGGAGCTGGGTTACACAAAAACTACCCAAACACAGGGTTGTTGCGTCTGACCCAGGAGCTGGGTTACACAAAAATTACCCAAACACTGGGTTGTTACGTCTGGCCCAGGAGCTGGGTTACACAAAAACTACCCAAACACTGGGTTGTTACATCTGACCCAGGAGCTGGGTTACACAAAAACTACCCAAACACTGGGTTGTTGCGTCTGGCCCAGGATCTGGGTTACACAAAACTACCCAAACACAGGGTTGTTGCGTCTGACCCAGGAGCTGGGTTACACAAAACTACCCAAACACAGGGTTGTTGCGTCTGATCCAGGAGCTGGGTTACACAAAAACTACCCAAACACAGGGTTGTTGCGTCTGATCCAGGAGCTGGGTTACACAAAAACTACCCAAACACAGGGTTGTTGCGTCTGGCCCAGGATCTGGGTTACACAAAACTACCCAAACACAGGGTTGTTGCGTCTGATCCAGGATCTGGGTTACACAAAAACTACCCAAAGACTGGGTTGTTACGTCTGACCCAGGAGCTGGGTTACACAAAAATTACCCAAACACTGGGTTGTTACATCTGACCCAGGAGCTGGGTTACACAAAAACTACCCAAACACTGGGTTGTTACGTCTGACCCAGGAGCTGGGTAACACAAAAACTACCCAAACACTGGGTTGTTACGTCTGACCCAGGAGCTGGGTAACACAAAAACTACCCAAACACAGGGTTGTTGCGTCTGACCCAGGAGCTGGGTTACACAAAAACTACCCAAACATTGGGTTGTTGCGTCTGACCCAGGAGCTGGGTTACTCAAAAACTACCCAAACACTGGGTTGTTATGTCTGGCCCAGGATCTGTGTTACACAAAAACTACCCAAACACAGGGTTGTTACGTCTGACCCAGGATCTGTGTTACACAAAACCTTGGGTAAAAAATAACCCAAGATTTTTTAGAGTGCAGAATGGTGTTAATTGTGATCTTTTGTTGTGTATTGTACAGTATGACATAAAGATGGTTGATGCTGTGGCTTTTGCCCCATCGGACTGTGTATGAATGTGTTTGTTTGTGTTTACATGCGTTTCTGCCCCATGTGCTCTTAATAATGAGGCCGTCAGCCAATCGGATACAGCGTTACACCCTGTACAGGAAATGACCTCACAGGCCGGGCCAGTAACTGTGTGTGTGAGGAAGCTGCTGGTGCCGAAGGGACTTTGTAGAAGACTTTCCTTGCATTGTTGTCAACGTGAGCCAACACACACACACACACACACACACACACACACACACACAACCACTCCAGAGATTACATGCATGTCCCAGTTTTGCTGCTGTGCATGACATGAAATAATCACCGTTGATTTGATGTTTCTGATGCAGAATAACGAGCATTCTGCTGCTGTTGATGTATTTATTATAGTCTGGCCATAAACGTGTGTGTGTGTGTCAGCTCAATATAACCAGTTCCTCATCATCATACTGGAGTCGAGTTGTGCAATTCTGATACGGAACACGTGAGTCAGATTTAATGAGGTTGAAGGTTCATAATTTTCTGCCATGCAACAGGATCTTCATACGGTAAACCAAGCGCGGTACACCGGTGTAACTGACCGCTCACATGCTCTGGGACTGTTCTCTGACTCTCCAGTGCTCGGCGCATCCAAAATACAAGTTTGTGTTTACATCATATATGTGTGTAATTATTTTGTATAATACACACATGCATGTATCTAAGAAATATTTGCATATATATATTAGGGGTGTAACGGTACGTGTATTCGTACCGGACCGTTTCGGTACAGGGCTTTCGGTTCGGTGCACGTGTGTACCGAATGACTGAATGCAATATTTTGTGTGCGGAACATGGGTACATTTTCGTGTTTCCACACGAACATATTAAGTGGCGGAAGTCTCCGCGTTCAGCGCAAATCCCGCCCTGCAGCTGATTCTAAAGTTTTACCAGTGTTTTACCCGTCGTCACTGTAACCTAAACCAATGAAATAGACTGCAGGGCGAAGAAAAGCTTTTCCGCTCTGCGTGCGCCGCCGCACTCTCCGTTCCGTGTGTGTGTGTGTGTGTGTGTGTGTGTGTGTGTGTGTGTGTGTGTGTGTGTGTGTGTGTGTGTGTCGGCCCGCTGCGCTCTCTGCTCAATGTTCGAGTCCGTGTTTGCGCTGCGCGTTCTGCTCTGTCGTTAACGGCCCAAACACTCCAATCATGTACCGATCACGCACTGGAAAAGCAAAGTCCGCTCAAATAAGGTGAAATTTCTCAGTAGTACACTTCTATTTGCTGAGCTGGTATAGTTATATATATTTGAGGAATTGCAATTTATAACAGCAAATTGTGCAATTAATTATTTCATTTTTTTATCGATTCCCAGCCTTATTTTTTAAATATGAGCAGGCCTACAAGCTGGGATTGGTAATGCTGCACTGTAATCATAGTTATTTATTTATATTTTTCATTATATTTTATTATGTGATATTGGTTAGAGACTGAGAGTATTTTATTTAGTGGAGAACTTTGCAGCAGTATTTTATTTCTTATTCTTTTTTTATTTTATATATATGTTATTATATTTTATTAAAAAGTGTTTAAAAAAGTGTAAACAAACTGTTAAAAAAAAGTTTATAGTAATAAACAACCTGCAGTTTAATGTTTGCATTTCTTTCCCTTACTGTACCGAAAATAAACCGAACCGTGACTTTAAAACCGAGGTACGTACCGAACCGTGATTTTTGTGTACCGTTACACCCCTAATATATATATATATTTACACATAATTTATAACACATTTTTCTTAAATATATACATGCGTGTGTATTTATATATACATAATGATTATACACAGCACACACAGATATAATATGTAAACACAAACTTTTATTTTGGATGCGATTAGTCGTTGCGCGGCACTAAGACCTTAGTCCGGTCTAAATCAAAGTAGTTTATAGTAATTTTTTAAGTCAGGATTTGAAATAAGATGCGAAATAACTGGCAAATGTCTTGAAATGCAACATCTGATTCTGAACAATGTTTTGAGGCGTGGAAACTGTCGGAATTATTAGAACAATAATGCACACGCTCTTCATGCTGTGACCGCGCTACTGTCCGTCGTCAGTTACTCCTTATTTAAACCGCTCACTGTAAGCTACATTCTGTCTGGCAACTAGCGTTAGCATTAGCATTAACCCTCTCAGAAGGAGACGACTGCTCTACTGTGCAGAATCCGGAGTCAGACCCGATGCTGAACATCTCCAGTGTGAACGGTCATCACTCATGTAGAGGCTAAACAGTTCTCGCTCTTCTTCATCTGCTCTTCTTCATCTGCTCTTCTTCATCTGCTCTTCTTCATCTGCTCTTCTTCATCTGCTCTTCTTCATCTGCTCTTCTTCATCTGCTCTTCTTCATCTGCTCTTCTTCATCTGCTCTTCTTCATCTGCTCTTCTTCATCTGCTCTTCTTCATCTGCTCTTCTTCCTCTGCTCTTCTTCCTCTGCTCTTCTTCATCTGCTCTTCTTCATCTGCTCTTCTTCCTCTGCTCTTCTTCATCTGCTCTTCTTCATCTGCTCTTCTTCCTCTGCTCTTCTTCATCTGCTCTTCTTCCTCTGCTCTTCTTCATCTGCTCTTCTTCCTCTGCTCTTCTTCATCTGCTCTTCTTCATCTGCTCTTCTTCCTCTGCTCTTCTTCATCTGCTCTTCTTCATCTGCTCTTCTTCCTCTGCTCTTCTTCATCTGCTCTTCTTCATCTGCTCTTCTTCATCTGCTCTTCTTCATCTGCTCTTCTTCATCTGCTCTTCTTCATCTGCTCTTCTTCCTCTGCTCTTCTTCATCTGCTCTTCTTCCTCTGCTCTTCTTCATCTGCTCTTCTTCATCTGCTCTTCTTCATCTGCTCTTCTTCCTCTGCTCTTCTTCCTCTGCTCTTCTTCATCTGCTCTTCTTCCTCTGCTCTTCTTCCTCTGCTCTTCTTCATCTGCTCTTCTTCATCTGCTCTTCTTCATCTGCTCTTCTTCCTCTGCTCTTCTTCATCTGCTCTTCTTCATCTGCTCTTCTTCATCTGCTCTTCTTCATCTGCTCTTCTTCATCTGCTCTTCTTCATCTGCTCTTCTTCCTCTGCTCTTCTTCATCTGCTCTTCTTCCTCTGCTCTTCTTCCTCTGCTCTTCTTCCTCTGCTCTTCTTCATCTTCTTCATCTGCTCTTCTTCATCTGCTCTTCTTCATCTGCTCTTCTTCCTCTGCTCTTCTTCATCTGCTCTTCTTCATCTGCTCTTCTTCATCTGCTCTTCTTCCTCTGCTCTTCTTCATCTGCTCTTCTTCATCTGCTCTTCTTCCTCTGCTCTTCTTCATCTGCTCTTCTTCATCTGCTCTTCTTCCTCTGCTCTTCTTCATCTGCTCTTCTTCATCTGCTCTTCTTCCTCTGCTCTTCTTCATCTGCTCTTCTTCATCTGCTCTTCTTCATCTGCTCTTCTTCATCTGCTCTTCTTCCTCTGCTCTTCTTCATCTGCTCTTCTTCATCTGCTCTTCTTCATCTGCTCTTCTTCCTCTGCTCTTCTTCATCTGCTCTTCTTCATCTGCTCTTCTTCCTCTGCTCTTCTTCATCTGCTCTTCTTCATCTGCTCTTCTTCATCTGCTCTTCTTCCTCTGCTCTTCTTCATCTGCTCTTCTTCATCTGCTCTTCTTCATCTGCTCTTCTTCCTCTGCTCTTCTTCCTCTGCTCTTCTTCCTCTGCTCTTCTTCCTCTGCTCTTCTTCATCTGCTCTTCTTCATCTGCTCTTCTTCATCTGCTCTTCTTCATCTGCTCTTCTTCATCTGCTCTTCTTCATCTGCTCTTCTTCCTCTGCTCTTCTTCATCTGCTCTTCTTCATCTGCTCTTCTTCATCTGCTCTTCTTCCTCTGCTCTTCTTCATCTGCTCTTCTTCATCTGCTCTTCTTCCTCTGCTCTTCTTCATCTGCTCTTCTTCATCTGCTCTTCTTCCTCTGCTCTTCTTCCTCTGCTCTTCTTCATCTGCTCTTCTTCATCTGCTCTTCTTCATCTGCTCTTCTTCCTCTGCTCTTCTTCATCTGCTCTTCTTCCTCTGCTCTTCTTCCTCTGCTCTTCTTCATCTGCTCTTCTTCATCTGCTCTTCTTCCTCTGCTCTTCTTCATCTGCTCTTCTTCATCTGCTCTTCTTCCTCTGCGCTTCTTCATCTGCTCTTCTTCCTCTGCTCTTCTTCATCTGCTCTTCTTCCTCTGCTCTTCTTCATCTGCTCTTCTTCATCTGCTCTTCTTCCTCTGCTCTTCTTCATCTGCTCTTCTTCATCTGCTCTTCTTCCTCTGCTCTTCTTCATCTGCTCTTCTTCATCTGCTCTTCTTCATCTGCTCTTCTTCATCTGCTCTTCTTCATCTGCTCTTCTTCATCTGCTCTTCTTCATCTGCTCTTCTTCCTCTGCTCTTCTTCATCTGCTCTTCTTCCTCTGCTCTTCTTCATCTGCTCTTCTTCATCTGCTCTTCTTCATCTGCTCTTCTTCCTCTGCTCTTCTTCCTCTGCTCTTCTTCATCTGCTCTTCTTCCTCTGCTCTTCTTCCTCTGCTCTTCTTCATCTGCTCTTCTTCATCTGCTCTTCTTCCTCTGCTCTTCTTCCTCTGCTCTTCTTCATCTGCTCTTCTTCATCTGCTCTTCTTCATCTGCTCTTCTTCCTCTGCTCTTCTTCATCTGCTCTTCTTCATCTGCTCTTCTTCATCTGCTCTTCTTCATCTGCTCTTCTTCATCTGCTCTTCTTCCTCTGCTCTTCTTCCTCTGCTCTTCTTCATCTGCTCTTCTTCATCTGCTCTTCTTCCTCTGCTCTTCTTCATCTGCTCTTCTTCATCTGCTCTTCTTCCTCTGCTCTTCTTCATCTGCTCTTCTTCCTCTGCTCTTCTTCATCTGCTCTTCTTCCTCTGCTCTTCTTCATCTGCTCTTCTTCATCTGCTCTTCTTCCTCTGCTCTTCTTCATCTGCTCTTCTTCATCTGCTCTTCTTCCTCTGCTCTTCTTCATCTGCTCTTCTTCATCTGCTCTTCTTCATCTGCTCTTCTTCATCTGCTCTTCTTCATCTGCTCTTCTTCATCTGCTCTTCTTCCTCTGCTCTTCTTCATCTGCTCTTCTTCCTCTGCTCTTCTTCATCTGCTCTTCTTCATCTGCTCTTCTTCATCTGCTCTTCTTCCTCTGCTCTTCTTCCTCTGCTCTTCTTCATCTGCTCTTCTTCCTCTGCTCTTCTTCATCTGCTCTTCTTCATCTGCTCTTCTTCATCTGCTCTTCTTCCTCTGCTCTTCTTCATCTGCTCTTCTTCATCTGCTCTTCTTCATCTGCTCTTCTTCATCTGCTCTTCTTCATCTGCTCTTCTTCATCTGCTCTTCTTCCTCTGCTCTTCTTCATCTGCTCTTCTTCCTCTGCTCTTCTTCCTCTGCTCTTCTTCCTCTGCTCTTCTTCATCTTCTTCATCTGCTCTTCTTCATCTGCTCTTCTTCATCTGCTCTTCTTCCTCTGCTCTTCTTCATCTGCTCTTCTTCATCTGCTCTTCTTCATCTGCTCTTCTTCCTCTGCTCTTCTTCATCTGCTCTTCTTCATCTGCTCTTCTTCCTCTGCTCTTCTTCATCTGCTCTTCTTCATCTGCTCTTCTTCCTCTGCTCTTCTTCATCTGCTCTTCTTCATCTGCTCTTCTTCCTCTGCTCTTCTTCATCTGCTCTTCTTCATCTGCTCTTCTTCATCTGCTCTTCTTCATCTGCTCTTCTTCCTCTGCTCTTCTTCATCTGCTCTTCTTCATCTGCTCTTCTTCATCTGCTCTTCTTCCTCTGCTCTTCTTCATCTGCTCTTCTTCATCTGCTCTTCTTCATCTGCTCTTCTTCCTCTGCTCTTCTTCATCTGCTCTTCTTCATCTGCTCTTCTTCCTCTGCTCTTCTTCATCTGCTCTTCTTCATCTGCTCTTCTTCATCTGCTCTTCTTCCTCTGCTCTTCTTCATCTGCTCTTCTTCATCTGCTCTTCTTCATCTGCTCTTCTTCCTCTGCTCTTCTTCATCTGCTCTTCTTCCTCTGCTCTTCTTCCTCTGCTCTTCTTCCTCTGCTCTTCTTCATCTGCTCTTCTTCATCTGCTCTTCTTCATCTGCTCTTCTTCATCTGCTCTTCTTCATCTGCTCTTCTTCATCTGCTCTTCTTCATCTGCTCTTCTTCATCTGCTCTTCTTCATCTGCTCTTCTTCATCTGCTCTTCTTCCTCTGCTCTTCTTCATCTGCTCTTCTTCATCTGCTCTTCTTCCTCTGCTCTTCTTCATCTGCTCTTCTTCATCTGCTCTTCTTCCTCTGCTCTTCTTCCTCTGCTCTTCTTCATCTGCTCTTCTTCATCTGCTCTTCTTCATCTGCTCTTCTTCCTCTGCTCTTCTTCATCTGCTCTTCTTCCTCTGCTCTTCTTCCTCTGCTCTTCTTCATCTGCTCTTCTTCATCTGCTCTTCTTCCTCTGCTCTTCTTCATCTGCTCTTCTTCATCTGCTCTTCTTCCTCTGCGCTTCTTCATCTGCTCTTCTTCCTCTGCTCTTCTTCATCTGCTCTTCTTCCTCTGCTCTTCTTCATCTGCTCTTCTTCATCTGCTCTTCTTCCTCTGCTCTTCTTCATCTGCTCTTCTTCATCTGCTCTTCTTCCTCTGCTCTTCTTCATCTGCTCTTCTTCATCTGCTCTTCTTCATCTGCTCTTCTTCATCTGCTCTTCTTCATCTGCTCTTCTTCATCTGCTCTTCTTCATCTGCTCTTCTTCCTCTGCTCTTCTTCATCTGCTCTTCTTCCTCTGCTCTTCTTCATCTGCTCTTCTTCATCTGCTCTTCTTCATCTGCTCTTCTTCCTCTGCTCTTCTTCCTCTGCTCTTCTTCATCTGCTCTTCTTCCTCTGCTCTTCTTCCTCTGCTCTTCTTCATCTGCTCTTCTTCATCTGCTCTTCTTCCTCTGCTCTTCTTCCTCTGCTCTTCTTCATCTGCTCTTCTTCATCTGCTCTTCTTCATCTGCTCTTCTTCCTCTGCTCTTCTTCATCTGCTCTTCTTCATCTGCTCTTCTTCATCTGCTCTTCTTCCTCTGCTCTTCTTCATCTGCTCTTCTTCATCTGCTCTTCTTCCTCTGCTCTTCTTCATCTGCTCTTCTTCCTCTGCTCTTCTTCCTCTGCTCTTCTTCCTCTGCTCTTCTTCATCTGCTCTTCTTCATCTGCTCTTCTTCATCTGCTCTTCTTCATCTGCTCTTCTTCCTCTGCTCTTCTTCATCTGCTCTTCTTCCTCTGCTCTTCTTCCTCTGCTCTTCTTCCTCTGCTCTTCTTCATCTGCTCTTCTTCATCTGCTCTTCTTCATCTGCTCTTCTTCCTCTGCTCTTCTTCATCTGCTCTTCTTCATCTGCTCTTCTTCATCTGCTCTTCTTCATCTGCTCTTCTTCATCTGCTCTTCTTCATCTGCTCTTCTTCCTCTGCTCTTCTTCATCTGCTCTTCTTCATCTGCTCTTCTTCCTCTGCTCTTCTTCATCTGCTCTTCTTCATCTGCTCTTCTTCATCTGCTCTTCTTCCTCTGCTCTTCTTCATCTGCTCTTCTTCATCTGCTCTTCTTCCTCTGCTCTTCTTCATCTGCTCTTCTTCATCTGCTCTTCTTCATCTGCTCTTCTTCATCTGCTCTTCTTCCTCTGCTCTTCTTCATCTGCTCTTCTTCATCTGCTCTTCTTCATCTGCTCTTCTTCCTCTGCTCTTCTTCATCTGCTCTTCTTCATCTGCTCTTCTTCCTCTGCTCTTCTTCATCTGCTCTTCTTCATCTGCTCTTCTTCCTCTGCTCTTCTTCCTCTGCTCTTCTTCATCTGCTCTTCTTCCTCTGCTCCACACGTTACACAGAAGGACTCAGGGTCAGATATTCTCAGTGATTCATTCTCGCGAACTTTACTTGTACCTTCCTGTACCAGGCAGGAGGAGTGTGTGTGTGTGTGTTTGACAGTGAGCAGCTGCCAGAGTAGTCTGTACAGTGGTTATGATGTCCAGATGTGTGTGTGTATGTATGCCTGTGAGTGATGTGTGTGTGTGTGTGTGTGTGTGTACGTCTGAGTGTGTGTGTGTGTGTGTGTCAGTGGTATGCCTGTGAGTGATGTGAGTGTGTGTGTGTGTGTGTGTGTCAGTGTATATCTGTCAGTGTGTGTGTGTGTGTGTGTGTCAGTGTATGTCTGAGTGTGTGTGCTTGTCTGTGTGTGTGTGTGTGTGTGTGTGTGTGTATAAGTGAGTGGTGTGTGTGTGTGTGTGTGTATTTATGTAGGTGTCAGTGTGTATGTGTCAGTGAGTGATGTGTGTGTGTGTGTGTGTGTGTGTGTGTGTGTCATTGAGTGATGTGTGTGTGTGTATGTATGTGTCAGTGAGTGTGTGTGTGTGTATGTGTGTATGTATGTGTCAGTGAGTGACGTGTGTGTGTGTCTCTGAGTGTATGTGTCAGTGAGTGATGTGTGTGTGTGTGTGTGTCTCTGAGTGTATGTGTCAGTGAGTGATGTGTGTGTGTGTGTGTGTGTGTGTATGTGTGTGTGTGTGTATGTGTGTGTGTGTGTGTCATTGAGTGATGTGTGTGTGTGTATGTATGTGTCAGTGAGTGATGTGTGTGTGTGTGTCAGTGAGTGATGTGTGTGTGTGTGTGTGTGTGTGTGTGTGTGTGTGTGTGTGTGTGTGTATGTGTGTGTGTGTGTCATTGAGTGATGTGTGTGTGTGTATGTATGTGTCAGTGAGTGATGTGTGTGTGTGTGTGTGTGTGTGACGGTGAGCAGCTGCCAGAGTAGTCAGTGGTTATGATGTCCAGATGTGTGTGTGTGAGGTTCAGAGATGATGATGTCGTCTGCATGAAAGCTTTTTATCCACTTTATTCTGGAAACGGTTTGTTCTTCTTCTTCGTCCAGTCAGTGTGAAACATTAATGAAAGCTCCATCATTACTCGAACAGCACACGAGCTTTTAAAGCAGCCGGAAATAAGAGCAGATATCTCCCAGCATGCTTCACTTCAGCACCAGACGAGAGAACGGCCGCTCTTTAATTAGCTCTAAATCTGCAGAGAATCGCCCGGCGTGTCTTCAATCTAATTTGACATTTAGCAGAGCAGTGGAGGAGATAACAGCGCTCCGTGGAGCAGGGCATTGTGGGAGATTCTCATGAGGTCCGTGTGACATAATCACCGTAAGTTATGATGACTGATGACTGATGATGACAGGAAATATGGATTGCCCAGCAATAAGGAAATGTTGGAGCGCTGTTGGGAATGTCGGATTGTTTTTCACAAACTCTTTTTTTTTTCTCTCCCAAATTCCATGTTTTCCATTTGAATTAATCTGGATTTTAATAACAGTTTATTTAAATAATATTAGTTAATAATCAAAAAGGATGTCTAGTCGATTCAATTCATAAAGCTTCATTAATCATTTATTAAACTTTTAGACACGTACAGAAATTCATACATTTTTCTAGATTAAATTTTTTAAAATAATTTAATACAAATTTATTATCAAAAATAGTGGTAATCAAATGAATGCATATAAACAATTTAATACATTTAGTCACATTCTTTGAATTTTTCTGGCAAAAAAAGTGATGCACAACATATTTAAGAGAATTTAAAGTTTAAATATTTTTTTTTTTGTGAATTTAAAGTTTAAATTAAAACATTTTAAACTGTATTATTATTATTATAACATGCAAACTCAGTATTTTTGTGCTTTATTATTATATATACAGAGTTTTATGTAAAGCGCGATAATAACTGATGATAACTGAAGTATAATCTTACATTTTGATTGGTTGCAAATATAAAAGATCAGCCGTTTGCAGCGCGACTCACGAGAACGCCACGAACGATATCGTTGGAATCACTTTCAGAGCGATTTTATTTTAACAATATTTTATTAGCATTAACAGCCAATCAGAATCCACCGCTTTAAGAGCTCGAGCGTTTAAAGTGACAGTCGAATATTTTTTTATAATTTTCGCCAAATTCAACATCCGTGTTTATGACTGGATTGCATCACTCTTTGAAACATTGCGCTTTCTACAGCCATAATTCATGATTGAGGATTATGATTGCGCGTGTTTGCATCGAATTGAATGTTATTTCTGTTCTGCGATTCATCTACACACACACACACACACACACACACACACACACACACACACACACACACACACACACACGATCCGCCCCGTGTGTTGCAGAACAATAGTGTGTCTGTGAACGGCTTGGCCTGCTCACATCGTGCCGGAATAAATGCACAATCTTTCTCCTAAATGAGCGGCTTCAGTGTGTGTGTGTGTGTGTGTGTGTGTGTGTGTGTGTGTGTGTGTGTGTGGAACAGCTGCGGTCACAACGGCCTGAAATAGACAAAACAAACACACACGCCTTTCCCGTTTTCCACTGGACTCACTGCTTTTATTCTCTCCCTAAATTTTGTTTTCTAGATTCTGTTTTAATAATTCATGTGTGTGTGTGTGTGTGTTTGTGTGTGTGTGTGTGTGTGTGTGTTGGCAAAGCTAATAATTCATTTATGAAAATAAATATTTTTCGAAACAGTCAAAACACTGAAATATTTTATTTGTTGACCGGCATGTCAAATGAACATTAACTGACATCAGAGAACCGTGAAAAAATTCACTATTATGAAATATTAATATTATAAAATATTAATATAATTTTTTTAATTAAATTCTGTTTTTTTTCCCGTTCTTCTTTTTAAATGCATAATGAATTCAATTAATGAAGATGTGGCCTGAAAATAATGGATAACTGAAATTGATTTTAAATATTTTATATACAGATATATTTACATTTAATAGAAACTATATTTTACATTCAGCATCAGATGAGCGTGTGTTCGTCTCGCAGTCCTGTGGTCCCGCTCTCGGCTCGGGGAACACACTCCTCTCTGAGGCTGATGTGATGGATAACTGATGTTTTAATATAATTGGGTTATTTATTATTCATAAAGCTTTCTGATTCTGACAGATAATAATCCATCATGTTTCTGTGCCAGCTGCTCGTCATCACAGAAGAGTGACAGGTTATCAGTGTTGACTCTCACCTGTCAGGTGATCACTCCTGATGACATCACGACCTCTGACCTCTGACCTCACCGCTCTACCGAAGCTTGTGTGTTTCCATCCACGCTCTGTGTGTCTAATTCTACAGCTGGCCTGATTTGGCGGATAACTGGGGAAAATCTGACCCAGAAAGAGCCTGAACTAACACTGACTCACACACACACACACACACACACACACACACACACACACACACACACACACACACACACACACACACACACACACACACACACACACACACACACACACACACACACTCTGTCTCTCTCCCTCACACACACACACACACACACTCTCTCCCTCACACACACACACACACACACACACTCTCTCTCCCTCACGCACGCACACACACACACACACACACACACACACACACTCACTCTCTGTCCCTCACACACACACACACTCTCTCCCTCACACACACACACACACACACACACTCTCTCTCCCTCACGCACGCACACACACACACACACACACACACACACACACACACACACACACACACACACACACACACACACACACACACACACACACACACTCACTCTCTGTCCCTCACACACACACACACACACTCTCTCCCTCACACACACACACACACACACACACACACTCTTTCTGTCCTTGAAGGTTGTTGTATTCAGGCTGGATTTCGTGTCCTAGTTGGACTGCGCTTCGTATTCAAGCAGAAACTGCCGAATCCTGTGATGTGTTCATCTAACTATCAGCAAAAGCAGAAGCAGGGAATCCATCATATTATGTTCAAATCTATATTTCATGTGTTCAAGTTATTAGCTCTACTAGCAGGACACTGTACATTCAGCTCGTCATGATCACACAACTAACCTCACACACAGTTCTTT
Source organism: Phoxinus phoxinus (assembly GCF_949152265.1). Lineage (NCBI taxonomy): Eukaryota > Metazoa > Chordata > Actinopteri > Cypriniformes > Leuciscidae > Phoxinus > Phoxinus phoxinus. The sequence continues at coordinate 749,992 of NC_136886.1, forward strand.
AAGGCCACTCGTGTGTGTGTG
>NC_136886.1:755012-770012 GCF_949152265.1 Phoxinus phoxinus
TTACTAATGTAAGCTCTCCACAGAACATAAACTATTCATTTTATTTTATTATTCGTGTTCGCATTTATGAGGAAAAAACAATGTTACGAACGCGACCGCTCTGAAATCGGCACTAAAAGATGCTTTAAAACTTTCACAGAGACTCAAACAGAAAGCACAAAGCCTTTCTTTAAAGTGAATTTCATTTTGTATTAATTGTATCTTAATTTGAATCAATGTTTCATCAACCAATTGCCTGGATTTAATAAATAATAAGTAAAGCAGAATCGGAGCGGCTGTTCTGTCGGACAACATCTCCAAGACGTTACACACCATATGACTAGTAAGTCAAAGTCCAAATCACATTCTTTGCTGTCCCAAATTAATTGATATAAGTACCAGTGTAGAACACTATATAGAAACAGTGTCTATTCCTCGTTTAGTGAGGCCAAACAATAAATCTACTGTAGGATCTAAGAAAAATCTAATTGTGATTAAACCAGAAAATCTCAATATTAGTGAACAAAAACAATTTCTAAAGCTAGGTCTTCTAAACATTAGATCGCTTACACCTAAGGCGGTTATTGTAAATGAAATGGTCACTGATAATAGCTTCGATGTACTCTGCCTTACTGAAACCTGGCTTAAACCAAATGATTATTTCGGTCTTAATGAGTCCACTCCACCAGGATACGGTTATAAGCATGAGCCCCGTCTGATTGGTCGTGGCGGCGGTGTTGCAACAATCTATAGAGATATTCTTAATGTTACTCAGAAAACAGGCCACAGGTTTAATTCGTTTGAAGTACTTGTTCTAAATGTTACGCTCCTAGATGTAAGAAAGAAATCCCTATTATCTCTAGCCTTGGCTACCGTATATAGACCGCCAGGGCCTTACGCTGATTTCCTAAAAGAGTTTGCAGATTTTCTCTCAGATCTATTGGTCAATGTCGATAAGGCAATAATTGTTGGAGATTTCAACATACACGTTGATAACACAAATGATGCGTTAGGAGCTGCGTTTACAGATTTATTAAACTCCTTTGGGGTCAAGCAAAACGTTAGTGGTCCCACTCATCGTCTTAATCATACTCTAGATTTAATTATATCATATGGAACCGATCCAACCAATATAGATATTATACCGCAAAGTGATGATGTCACTGATCATTACATGGTAACTTGCATACTACGTACGGCTGAAATGTGTCATGTTGCGCCACGTTATCGACCAGGCAGAACAATCCTTCCAACCACTATAGATAGATTCTTGAATAGCTTACCTGATCTATCTCCGCTCCTCAGTGAACCCAAACAAACAGATGAGCTAGAGGAAATGACTAGCAGTATGAGCACCATTTTCTCTAGTACATTAGAAACTGTTGCACCAATTAGACTAAAAAAGGTTAGAGAGAAAACTAAAGCACCATGGTACAACAGTGCTACGCATGTTATCAAGAGAGAAACTCGTAACTTAGAGCGCAAATGGAAACAAACTAATTTAGAGGTCTTTAGAATCGCGTGGAAAGACAGTATGTCACGTTATAAAAAGGCTCTAAAAGCAGCCAGGGCTGAGCATCTCCGCAAACTAATAGAAAATAACCAAAACAATCCAAGGTTTTTATTTAACACTGTGGCTAGATTAACAAATAAACAGACATCACCTGAACAAAATATTCCGTTACATTTTAATAGTAATGATTTCATGAATTTCTTCACTGAGAAAATAGAAAGCATCAGAAACACAATTGTAAATGTACAATCTTTGACAGCGTCTTATGATTCAGCCTCAATTATCGCCCCTCAAGAACAACTACAGCGCTTTACAACTATAGGACAGGAAGAGCTAAATAAACTTATCACTGCATCTAAACCAACAACATGTTTATTAGATCCAATACCCACTAAACTACTGAAAGAAGTGTTACCTGTAGTGGAAGAGCCTCTTCTCAATATTATTAACTCGTCTTTATCTTTAGGACATGTTCCAAAAACATTCAAGCTAGCAGTTATAAAACCTCTTATTAAGAAACCACAATTAGATCCAAATAACCTAGCAAATTACAGACCCATTTCAAATCTTCCATTTATGTCTAAAATACTTGAAAAAGTTGTGTCCGCTCAACTGTGCTCTTTCTTGCAAGAAAACGATATCTATGAAAAGTTTCAGTCAGGATTCAGGCCACATCATAGCACAGAAACTGCGCTGGTTAAAATTACAAATGATTTACTTTTAGCTTCTGACCAAGGCTGTATCTCAATACTAGTTTTACTCGATCTTAGCGCTGCGTTTGACACTATAGATCATAAAATACTCTTAGATCGACTTCAAAATTACACTGGTGTTCAGGGACAGGCATTAAGCTGGTTTAGATCGTACCTATCAGACCGTTACCATTTTGTCCATTTAAATGGGGAAAAATCAAAGATAACGTCAGTAAATTATGGAGTGCCGCAAGGATCTGTATTAGGCCCCCTGCTATTCTCAATTTATATGCTGCCACTTGGTAATATTATAAGAAAACATGGAATAAGTTTCCACTGTTATGCTGATGACACTCAATTATATATTTCATCTAGACCAGATGATAACACTAAATTATCTAAAATGACAGAGTGTGTTAAAGATATAAAATATTGGATGACGTGTAATTTTCTTCTATTAAATTCAGATAAAACGGAGGTATTACTGATTGGTCCAAAAAACTGCCCACAAAACCTCTTACAATACAACCTTAATCTAGATGGACGTCCTGTTACTTTATCCTCTACAGTAAAAGACCTGGGTGTTATACTAGACCGCAACTTGTCTTTTGAAAATCATATTTCAAATGTCACAAGAACAGCCTTTTTCCACCTTAGAAACATTGCTAAGCTACGTAACATGCTATCAGTTTCTGATGCAGAAAAGTTAGTTCATGCATTCATGACCTCGAGACTAGATTACTGTAATGCTCTATTAGCTGGTTGTCCTGCATCCTCAATAAACAAGCTACAGTTAGTCCAAAATGCAGCCGCTAGAGTTCTTACTAGGTCAAGAAAATATGATCATATAACACCAATTTTATCATCTCTACACTGGTTACCTATTAAGTTCTGTATCAATTACAAAGTATTGTTACTGACCTATAAAGCCCTAAATGGTTTAGCTCCTGTGTATTTAAGAGATCTTCTATCGCCATATAATCCATCGCGCTCTTTAAGATCACTAAATTCGAGGCTTCTGGTCGTACCTAGGATATCTAAGTCCACTAAAGGAGGGAGGGCGTTTTCACATCTAGCTCCTAAACTCTGGAATAGCCTTCCTGATATTGTCCGAGGCTCAGACTCGCTCTACCAGTTTAAAACTAGATTAAAGACGCATCTCTTTAGCCAAGCATTCACATGATGCATCTCATACCTTTTATACTACAGTTAAATCAGATCAAATGCATTCATATTATGAACAGCAGCTACGCTAATTATTTCCCATCTGCCTTTTTTGTTGTTATCTCGGGACGCCTGTCCCGAGATAACTCAAATAGAGTTCGTCAGCTCCAGTTATGTATCCAGCCTCTCATGGAGACTTCAGATGCCCCAACGCCTGTGATGAGACGACTCGACGCCTGTGAAGAGACGACCCAACGCCGGCGATATGTTATGCCCTAAATTTCATGATTAACTAACTGTATTTTTGTATGTATATTTTTGAAATGCATTTTCTGTAAAGCTGCTTTGAAACAATGTGTATTGTGAAAAGCGCTATACAAATAAACTTGAATTGAATTGAATTGAATTGAATAATAGATATCACGACGACTCGGAGGCGCCGGCGCATGAACCGGAGCTCGTCTCAGAAATGAACCGAAACTCCGCACAGCCTACTCGCCTCACAGACCCGAGAAATATATCTATGATCTACAGAACGCTGGAGATCATACTTCTAAACAGAACAATTCAAAAGGAAAGAAAACGATGTAATCCGTACGAGAAGTGCATTTCTCTCCGGCGCGTTCTCTAGTGCGAAGATCACGAGTCAGCATCGACGACTTCATCTCTGCAGCCGACACAGAAAACACTTTTAACACATTTAAACGTCTCCTTGCTATATGTGACATATTCATAATCATTACTTTAGCCGGTTCTTTGTGACGGCTTTTATGTGCCTTATTGGCAGCGCCGCCCTTACATGTGTCATGAACACGTCAACACCGCATCAGCACTGAAAACATGGAGATTTTTATTTTTAAACCCCCCCCAAAAAAAAACGTGATACGGACCGAATCGTGGGTTTAGTGTATCGTTAATAGCAACTCTAAAAAGGTGGTGGGTACAAAATGACTCGCGTCTTTTAACCCCTTATCAAGCGCCCCCCCTTTTTATTAATAGACATGAAAATGCACATTACAAACTTAAATGGTTGTAATTCAAGAATGCTTTGGAATATGTAGATTGGTCTTGTTTTTAAGAAGACACTTGGCAGATTTTTGTAGAAGTGAAATAAATTAAGACAGTTAAACAAAAAAAAAAGTTATAGAATTTTGGAATTCATGAAAATTGTATTATTCATATTTTATTTAAAATATATATTTTCAAAACCTGGTGGACTCTAAAACGGCAAAATAATCAAAGACAAAAATCTGAACAAGTTGTGTTTCAAATATTAGTTTGATATCAGAAGATAAGCGTTCAGTGAGATTTAGTTCAGGCGCAGTACCACACTTCTCCACTAGTGGACATCACTGCCCATATAAGGGCGTCTCCATCTCCATATGTGGTTTGAGTCTGAACCATTATTTTTACAATTTTCATACAATTTATGAAGTAGACATCCTATTCAGAAGTAGTGTTGGAAGTTTGGCAGATTTTGAAATGAACTCAACCTCTAAGAAACACAAAAGATCACGTGTGTGCATTATAGCTCGCCGCCACATCACTAATGCTGAATCTATTATAGTTTCTTTATATTTAAAACATTTTCAGACCTTTTTTTTCTAAAACAATTGAACGGATGCTATCTTCTGAACTCTTGGCATGAAAACAAACTGAGGTTTCTACCATTCTTTCATGATTTTTCATGTTCATCACTATTTCAAAATAAAGGTCTGAACACGCCTCAGGAGGATGAACATATTATTGTTGCAAATTGATAAATTACAGCTCCTCTGTTATGTATTTTGAAAATCAGTCACCAAATATGTAGACTAGAGATTGTAAGCTTTAAAATTATATATAGTTTGTCAAGATTAGTTTAGGTTTAGTATAGGATATTACTGTGCCAATATAAGGGTTTAAACGACTCTGGTGGAGCTAATGCTGTCTGTGTGTTCCTCAGGTCCAGGATGAAGGCTGGAGGTTTGGCAGGGAGAGGCTCCAGTCCCTGCTAGATTCATCCTCATCTTCATCATCCTCATCTTCATCATGGCCAGTCACCTGGAGCTGCTGACGGAGCTGCAGAATCTGGATAAAGTGCCGAGTCTGGAGCGCCTCCGAGCCGCGCAGAAGCGCCGCACGCAGCAGCTCAAGCGATGGGCCGTGTACGAGAAGGACATGCAGAACAAGAAGCGCAAGAACGACAAGCGGCGCGCACACGCGCAGGAGAGCCGGCGGAGGGTCTCGTTCGCGGCCAGCGTCGCGCTGCTGGAGGCGTCGGCGAGGAACGATCCCGGGGAAGGTGAGGATGCTTCATTTCACCACGGATTCATTCAAACATGTGACCCTGGACCACTGAACCAGTCACGAGTCGCACGGGGAAATTAGAATATCGTGCAAAAGTTCATTTATATCAGTAATTCAACTTAAAAGGTGAAACTAATATATTATATAGACTCATTACATGCAAAGTGAGAAAACTGCAGTGAACAAAAGACAGTCTCAAAAACACGGTTTGAAATCGCTGGTGTTTCTGACGTCACACACTACCTTGACCAATCAGATCAACGTGTGCTCGTCCACCAGTGGATCTCTGAGGGAGTGAGTGAGTGAGTGGAGGCGGGGCTCGTTCGCATATACATAGAACCGCGCATACTAAATGAGGGAAGGGTGTCGAGTTACATTCAAGATATTTTAAGGCATAAAGACAAAAAAACATCTGGTTTCTGCAGAATAATCAGTGGTGAGGGTGTGTCTGGCGAACGGCGAGTGACCTTATGAAACGTGTGTGTGTGTCTGCCAGTGACGTCGTGTGAAATCTGGTGGCCCTTCGACACGTCATTTAACAAGCCGCTAAAAAGAGGATTTCTGTGTAAAAAACATCTGAGCTTCTGCAGTCGAGAGAGAGCTCGTCCACGAGTGTGAGATAATGCGCTGAAGCAGCGGGAAATATCTGTGTGAGGGAGAGTGTGTGTGTGTGTGTGTGTGTGAGACTGCAGGAGAAGTGGTGTGTGTGTGTGTGTGACTGCAGGAGAAGTGGTGTGTGTGTGTGTATGTGTGTGTCTGTGTGTGTGTGTGTGTGTGAGACTGCAGGAGATGTGGTGTGTGTGTGTGTGTGTGAGTGAGACTGCAGGAGTAGTGAAGTGTGTGTGTGTGTGTGTGTGTGTGTGAGACTGCAGGAGTAGTGAAGTGTGTGTGTGTGTGTGTGCGTGAGACTGCAGGAGAAGTGGTGTGTGTGTGTGTGTGACTGCAGGAGAAGTGGTGTGTGTGTGTGTGTGTGTGTGTGTATGACTGCAGGAGAAGTGGTGTGTGTGTGTGTGTGTGTGTGTGTGACTGCAGGAGAAGTGGTGTGTGTGTGTGTGTGAGTGAGACTGCAGGAGTAGTGAAGTGTGTGTGTGTGTGTGTGTGTGTGAGTGAGACTGCAGGAGTAGTGAAGTGTGTGTGTGTGTGTGAGAGACTGCAGGAGTAGTGAAGTGTGTGTATGTGTGTGTGTGTGAGTGAGACTGCAGGAGTAGTAAAGTGTGTGTGTGTGTGTGTGTGACTGCAGGACAAACACAGGCTGGATTTGCTTGCGCTTTAATCCCATCAGATTATCCTGCAGTGTAATCTCATCTCGACCTGAACGATTACGCTCTGCTATTTTCTGCCCAGACTAACGTGTGTTTCGGCCTTCATCATGAACCGACACTAAACAAAGTTATTGTTTATTGTATTTTTATTTTAACTGCAGGAGTAGTGAAGTGCGTGTGTGCGTGTGTGTGTGTGTGTGTGTGTGTGTGTGTGTGTGTGTGTGTGTGTGTGTGATAGTGCAGGAGTAGTGAAGTGTGTGTAGTTGCAGCCGCTGGCATTAGTGTGAGTGCAGCTCCTGAACATGACTGAGGTTTCGAGAGGATGTTGGGTAGTTTCCGGTGTTTAGTTGTGCTGGTCGTGTCAGAGGAGCAGTGTGTGTGTGTGTGTGTGTGTGTTGTGGTTATATCTTCTGGCTGATGTATTTTATTAATTTTGACTCATATCTCATATCATGAAACGATCTCTGATGTTCCTGCGCTTCACTCTCTGAGTGTTTACCAGCGCAAACTCATTCATTAATGAGAAGATAAAAGTTGTTGTCATCTGATCACGTCTCATATTTACTGATCACATGACGAGCCATAAAGCAGGTCATGACCTCAGAGATACTCAATCTAAACTCAACTTAAACTCAACCAAAGCTCAACCTAAACTCAACCGAAGCTCAACCTAAACTCAACCGAAGCTCAACCTAAACCCAACCGAAGCTCAACCTAAACCCAACCTAAACTCAACCGAAGATCAACCTAAACTCAACCGAAGCTCAACCTAAACTCAACCGAAGCTCAACCTAAACTCAACCGAAGCTCAACCTAAACTCAACCGAAGCTCAACCTAAACTCAACCGAAGCTCAACCTAAACTCAACCTAAACTCAACCGAAGCTCAACCTAAACTCAACCGAAGCTCAACCTAAACTCAACCTAAACTCAACCGAAGCTCAACCTAAACTCAACCTAAACTCAACCTAAACTCAACCGAAGCTCAACCTAAACTCAACCTAAACTCAACCTAAACTCAACCGAAGCTCAACCTAAACTCAACCTAAACTCAACCGAAGCTCAACCTAAACTCAACCTAAACTCAACCAAAGCTCAACCTAAACTCAACCTAAACTCAACCGAAGCTCAACCTAAACTCAACCTAAACTCAACCTAAACTCAACCGAAGCTCAACCTAAACTCAACCGAAGCTCAACCTAAACTCAACCGAAGCTCAACCTAAACTCAACCTAAACTCAACCGAAGCTCAACCTAAACTCAACCGAAGCTCAACCTAAACTCAACCGAAGCTCAACCTAAACTCAACCTAAACTCAACCGAAGCTCAACCTAAACTCAACCTAAACTAAACCGAAGTTTAACCTAAACTCAACCGAAGATCAACCTAAACTCAACCGAAGCTCAACCTAAACTCAACCGAAGCTCAACCTAAACTCAACCTAAACTCAACTGAAGCTCAACCTAAACTCAACCTAAACTCAACCTAAACTCAACTGAAGCTCAACCTAAACTCAACCTAAACTCAACTGAAGCTCAACCTAAACTCAACCTAAACTTAACTGAAGCTCAACCTAAACTCAACCTAAACTCAACCTAAACTCAACTGAAGCTCAACCTAAACTCAACCTAAACTCAACTGAAGCTCAACCTAAACTCAACCTAAACTTAACTGAAGCTCAACCTAAACTCAACCTAAACTCAACCTAAACTCAACCGAAGCTCAACCTAAACTCAACCTAAACTCAACCTAAACTCAACCGAAGCTCAACCTAAACTCAACCGAAGCTCAACCTAAACTCAACCGAAGCTCAACTTTCAGATAAACTGCTGGTTTAAACCTAAACTGGTATCTGAAGGTTGAGCTTCGGAGCAGTTTAGGAATCCTCTGATCCTAGGCTAAAATCTGTGAACGTTAGTTTGACATGTTCACCGACAGCCGATTAATGACCGTTGCATCAGATTTGATCTCCGACAGAATTCTGGCGAGTCCTGACTCCAGTCCTGCAGTGTGGCGTCTCCCACGACGGCCGTCAAGTTGTGTTTATTTTTCAAGATGAGCCGTGACCAAACTTAACATTTGAGATTTCTTTGTAGCAACCATTTCAATCCCTAGTGTAGCGCAGCTCACATCACCGAACGCGTCATCGACTGATGATGTAGAACTCCGGACGAGTTTCCTCGCGTGCGTCCGGTGTGGCAGCGGAGATCTCAGTGTCACATGACTGACAGCGAGGATCATGTTCGTTCAGTCGTGAAGGACGATAATAAAGTCCCTGTTCGGGAACAAAGCAAACGATCTACAGGTCTGAGGATTAGATTGTGCTCCAGAAGAAACTCAATGAAGCTGTCAATCATGAAGCTCTGGAATCATTGCCTGATGGACGCGGTTTATGAGAATATCAATATATGTATTTGGAGTAGGCTGCACTTTTGCACCATATTTAGTTCACGTCACTGAAGCGATCTTCACTCTGCTCGTCTGTGGTTTGCTTGTTTTCAGTCTAAGTATCAAATAGCTTCAGTATTAATCTTTTATTTATGAATCTGTCATCTTTCTAATAAACCTGCAAAACAAGCCCAGCAAACCGGCTCCTGTGAAACATGTTATCGGCACAGTCGCTTTAGCCATGATGATGTGTGTGTGTGTGTGTGTGTGTGTGTGTGCTGACTGTAATGCATCACATGTGTTTCTGCAGATTCTTATGTTGTTCTCATGTTTATGAATGTCTGGAAGTTCAGTTATGAGTTATGACTGAGCTTCTGTTCTGGACGTCGGTTTATAAGAAGTCGCTGGAATAGAAAGAGGAAGTCGAGCTCTTTTTAACTCTGTGGGTTATTGTGACACGCATGATACAAACACACATCAGCCAATCAGTGAAGAGCTGACGGCATGTTGTTGATGTGATCCGTGTGTGTGTGTGTGCGCGTGCGTGCGTGCATGTGTGTATGTGATGATTTCAAGGTCTGATCCGGATCCGTGTGTGTGTGTGTGTGTGTGTGTGATGATTTCAAGGTCTGATCCGGATCCGTGTGTGTGTGTGTGTGTGTGTGTGTGTGAGAGACGTCTGATAGAACCGTCTGTTTCACAGATGAACTTCCTCCCACTCGCCCTACGAGTTTATTAACAAACACTCGCTGTGAGAGTCTGCTGACAGACTGTGTGTGTGTGTGTGTGTCTGTGTGTGTGTGTGTGTGTGTGTGTGTGTGTGTCTGTGTCTGTGTGTGTCTGTGTGTGTGTGTGTGTGTGTGTGTGTGTCACAGCAGTGCTCATTAAGTCTGCATTAGGTCACTCATTCACATCTCACTGTCTTTGTTCCAGGTCCACATTAACATTCCTTGGCGCTCAAGAACGTTCTGTGGGAACCGTGTGTGTGTGTGTGTGTGTGTGTGTGTGTGTGTGTGTGTGTTGAAGCTCGCGTCTTAGATAATAACAATTCAGTTAATGAATATTAATTACTGTAGCTGCATTTATGCTTGTTCTGCTGATGATGTGAGGGATGGAGACCTGTGTGAAACTCATCACCGTGTGTGTGTGTGTGTGTGTGTGTGTGTGTGTGTGTGTGTCTGTGTGTCTGTGTGTGTGTGATTTTTCAGCTGTTTTGTCCAGCAGGTAAAAATCATATGCATTGAATTCCTTTTAAGCTGAGGATGCAGCACACTATGTGTGTGTGTGTGTGTGTGTGTGTGTGTGTGTGTGTACATTGCAGAAGCCAGCAGGTAATAAGATCTGACAAGATTTCAAAAGGCACTTTACTGTGTTTTGATGTTTATATCGGTGTTCCTTCAGTCTATTAATTGCGCGTGTGTGTGTGTGTGTGTGAGTGAGTGAGTGAGTGAGTGAGTGAGTGAGTGAGTGAGTGAGTGAGAGAGAGAGTGTGTGTGTTTGTGTACGTTAGATGAGCTTGTAGTTTAGTAAGCAAAATCCACTCACTGCCTACTCAGCAACACGATATACATTCATACATCCTTATGCCAGCCTTCAGTGTGTGCGTGCGTGTGTGTGTGTGTGTGTGCGTGTGTGTGTGTGTGCGTGTGTGTGTGTGTGATCAGGGATGTGGACTTTGGGAGTGGGATTGAATGTTTGGGATTCTTCAGTAATTGCTCGTTTCGGCTCCACCAGAGATCACATGATAACGCCTCATTATGATTATGATTATGATTATGATGGCAGCAGTGATTCCCATGGGATCGTGTGCGTCACATTCCTGTACTGGAGGACTTTAATATCATCCGTATATATCAAAAAGATACAAATTGGTATATAATATAGATATATTATATACAATAACATTATTAATTATTACATTATTGTTTATATTCGCCAATAATAATATATTATATACAGTATGATTCAAGAATGGTTCATATTGTTCTCTAATATACTGAATATTATGAAATTAAAAATGTATATTGGTCTATAATAGTATATAATACACAGGTGTGCCCTGTTTTGGATGAACATTAAATTAAATTTGATTATTTTTGCTTTTGGACACTAAAATTAAAGGTAATATTATTAAAACTAATATGATAATGCAGATCAATTCTGAACTCTCTGCATTATAAATGATAAGTTGCACTCGCTCATATCTGTGAGTCCTTCTGCTGTTTCTTCAGTTCTCTCATGTGCATCACAATATTTATATGAATATAAGTGTTTCATTAACTTCTCATGTGATAAATATTTGATGACGGCAGCGGTTGTAAATATGGAAGGATCTGATCAGTGATTCCCTCTGAAGGCTGATGACCCCTCTGTAGTGCACCAGCTCCTCATGCTCACTGTGCTCTAGTGTTCTTGTGTCGGTCACATGTGATGTCATGTGTTGTGATGTCATGTGATGTGATGTCATGTGTTGTGATGTCATGTGATGATGTGTTGTGATGTCATGTGATGATGTGGTGTGATGTCATGTGATGATGTGGTGTGATGTCATGTGATGACGTGTTGTGATGTCATGTGTTGTGTTGTGATGTCGTGATGACGTGTTGTGATGTCATGTGTTGTCGTGATGTGATGACATTTGTTGTGATGTCATGTGTTGTGATGTCATGTGATGTCATTTGTTCTGATGTCATTTGTTGTGATGTCATGTGTTGTGTTGTGATGTCATGTGATGACGTGTTGTGATGTCATGTGTTGTGATGTCATGTGATGACGTGTTGTGATGTCATGTGATGACGTGTTGTGATGTCATGTGATGACGTGTTGTGATGTCATGTGTTGTCGTGATGTGATGACATTTGTTGTGATGTCATGTGTTGTGATGTCATTTGTTGTGATGTCATTTGTTGTGATGTCATGTGTTGTGCTTTCATGTGATGACATTTGTTGTGATGTCATTTGTTGTGATGTCATATGATGTCATTTGTTGTGATGTCATGTGTTGTGATGTCATGTGATGTCATTTGTTGTGATGTCATGTGTTGTGATGTCATGTGATGTCATGTGTTGTGATGTCATGTGATGACATTTGTTGTGATGTCATTTGTTGTGATGTCATGTGATGTGATGTGATGTTTTGTGTTGTGTTGTGATGTCATGTGATGACATTTGTTGTGATGTCATGTGTTGTGATGTCATGTGTTGTGATGTCATGTGTTGTGATGTCATGTGATGTGATGTGTTGTGATGTCATGTGATGACATTTGTTGTGATGTCATTTGTTGTGATGTCATTTGTTGTGATGTCATGTGTTGTGATGTCATGTGTTGTGATGTCATGTGTTGTGATGTCATGTGATGTCATTTGTTGTGATGTCATGTGATGTGCTGTCATGTGATGTGTTGTCATGCCATGTGATGACATTTGTTGTGATGTCATTTGTTGTGATGTCATGTGTTGTGATGTCATGTGATGTCATGTGATGACATGTGTTGTGATGTTATGCGTTTGTTTTCATGTGATGACGTGATGTCATGTTATGTCATGTGATGTCATGTGATGTCATGTGATGTGATGTGATATCGTGATGTGATGTGATGTGATGTGAGAGGACAGAACGTCTCGTCGGCTCTGAGACTCTTACCGCCTGAAGATGTTCAACAGAGCGGCTCGGTCGACACACTTTACAGCTTTTAACACACTTCATGAATTTTAAATGAAGCTCCAGACGGCAGACGAGTGTGAAGGAGGGAAGAGGAATGTTTGTTCCCTCACACGGACGGTTAGCAGAGGAGTTTGGGTCTGGAAGGTGTAGTTAGGAGACGGTCTTTCACAGAACGATCTTTACACTCAGTTTGTGGAAACTAATCAAATGCTGTTTACAGTCGCTCGCTGTGGTTTTAAATGTGGAATATAAAGCAGCGCTTCTTTCCGCCACTATAAAACATTTAACATTATAATTGCGACTTTTTTAATTCATAATTGCAAGTTTACATCTCTTAACTCTGACTTTATATCACACAATTCTGAGTTTATAACTCGCAGTTGCAACTTTATATCACGCAATTCTGATATAAAAAGTCAGAATTGTGAGAGAAAAAGTCGCAAATTACCTTTTTTATTTTTCATTCTGTGGCAGAAACAAGCTTCCAAAATATTTCTGTTCAAGAGAACAATATTTGTTGCCACTTTGTGACTTTATATCCCACATTTCTTACTTGTTTTCTCGATATTGCAAGTTTATATCACAGTTATGAGAAAAAAATTAGCTTCTCTAGAAAAATTGCAGCAAAATATCAGTATATTTTTGTCTCGTTTTCCTGCACAAATATCCAAACATTCATAGTAAACCTTTTTGAATTAAAAAATGAATGTGTTTTTAATGGATGGATTTCTGCTGGTTATTGCTGTGGGCGAGTTTATTATCAGTACCAGTATCGACCGCACATCACGTCAGCTGGTCTACATGGTTATGGCGTGAGCAGAGAGATCAGATATGGCAGAAACAGGGTTTGTACGTTACACTCTAACCAAAAGTTATTCAGACTCCAGATATCGGTTGTGATATTGTTCCACTGGTGTGTGCAGGACACTATAGTGTGAGTGAGGAGAGCAGAACACAGTACACTGACATATTATACCCAAAACTCTTCATACAGAGACTACCAGCAAAAATATAGGAGCAGAACTGACCGGGCCACTGTGAGCTGGTGATGTTCTGCTGAAGTGTGTGTGTGTCTGTAACTGCTAATGGTCTTCTTACACACACACACTGAACACACTGAAGCATTGCTTGGTCACTGGTTGAGCTAAACTGGTATTATCTAATTGTGTAGTTAAATTTACCAGCTGACAGATATTCATCATAATTCATGTGTGTGTGTGTGTGTGTGTGTGTGTGTGTGTGTGTGTGTGTGTGTGTGTGTGTGTGTGTGTGAGACAGTCAAACAGAAGGATGGACAAAACCTGTCAAATATCAAGTGTGTGTGTGTGTGTGTGTGTGTGTGTGTGTGTGTGTGAGACAGTCTAACAGAAGGATGGACAAAACCTGTCAAATATCATGTGTGTGTGTGTGTGTGTGTGTGTGTGTGTGTGTGTGTGTGTGAGACAGTCAAACAGAAGGATGGACAAAACCTGTCAAATATCAAGTGTGTGTGTGTGTGTGTGTGTGTGTGTGTGTGTGTGTGTGTGTGTGTGTGTGTGTGTGTGTGTGTGTGTGAGAGACAGTCTAACAGAAGGATGGACAAAACTTGTCAAATATCAAGTGTGTGTGTGTGTGTGTGTGTGTTAGACAGTCTAACATTTGACACAAAACCTTTCAAATGTCAACTGAGTTCTTTTCATATTTTATCACCATTTTCTAAACTATAGTGAATAAACTGATGATGTGAGGAATGTTGAAGGTGTGTGAATGATGTTGGTGTGACTGTGTTCTGTCACATGTTAGTGTGTGTGTGAGTGTTGTGCGATCGGCTCATAGAGATCATTAGAAGTGTTTTACTCTTCGTCTTCGCTCGTCGTTACTGATCCTTTAATTCATATCAGACGCATCATAATCATCATCATCTTTATCATCATCATCATCAGCTCAGTTACTGACAGCTTATTAATAAACCAGTGAACAAGCACCAGTGTGTTTTACTCAGTGCCGCTCATTATCAAACCGACTGGCTGCTTAATTATGTCCTAGAATTAATATTCAATAATAATAACAT
>NC_136886.1:777512-787512 GCF_949152265.1 Phoxinus phoxinus
AGGTTTAGTTGAAGGTGGTGGTCCTTCATCCAGCCAGAGATGTCTGTCAGGCAGGCTGAGATGCGAGCGGCTACCGTCGGATCATCCGGCTGGAATGAGAGGTAGAGTTGTGTGTCATCAGCGTAGCAGTGGTAGGAAAAGCCATGTTTCTGAATCACAGATCCTAGTGATGTCATGTAGATGGAGAAGAGAAGTGGTCCAAGCACTGAGCCCTGAGGCACACCAGTGGCTAGATGCTGGGTCTTAGACACCTCACCCCTCCACGACACCCTAAAGGACCTGCCTGAGAGGTAAGACTTGAACCACAGGAGTGCAGTTCCCGAGATGCCCTTCCTCTTTAGGATTGACAGGAGGATCTGGTGGTTAACTGTGTCAAAGGCAGCAGACAGATCCAGCAGGATGAGAACTGAGGATTTGGAAGCGGCTCTTGCAAGTCTTAGTGCTTCGATTACTGAGAGCAGAGCAGTCTCAGTTGAGTGTCCGCTTTTGAAGCCAGACTGATTGTTGTCCAAGAGGTTGTTCTGCGTAAGAAAGGAGGAGATCTGGTTGAAAACGACTCGTTCAAGTGTCTTTGCGACAAATGGAAGGAGGGATACCGGTCTGTAGTTTTCTAGATGTGCTGGATTTAGAGTGGGTTTCTTAAGCAGTGGGGTTACCCGAGCCTGCTTGAATGCTGTGGGAAATGTGCCAGTGTGAAGAGAGGCGTTTATGATGTGTGTGAGTGCGGGTACAACAGAGGAAGAAATAGCTTGAAGTAGGTTAGTGGGAATAGGGTCGAGCGGACAGGTAGTAGGTCGACTGGAAAGAAGGAGTTTTGAGACTTCTGTCTCTGAAAGCAAGGAGAATGAGGGTAGAGTCTTTGTGTTAGCTGCTAAAATGTGTGTGTTAGTTTGTGGATTGGTAAATTGTCCGCTGATGGTGGTTGTTTTATTTATGAAGAATGTTGCAAAATCGTCAGCTGTTAGGGTTGACGAAGGAGGAGGAGGAGGAGGGTTAAGAAGAGAGGAGAAGGTTTTGAAGAGCTTGCGAGAGTCAGAAGAATTGTTAATTTTGTTGTGATAGTAAGTAGTTTTAGCAGTAGATATGTTAGCAGAGAAGGAAGAGAGGAGGGATTGATAAAGACCAAGGTCAGTAGGATCTTTGGATTTGCGCCACTTCCTCTCTGCACCCCTGAGTTTCGAACGATGTTCACGAAGAACATCAGATAACCAGGGGGCAGAGGGAGTGGCGCGGGCTGGCCTGGTGGAGAGAGGGCAGAAGTTGTCCAAGCAGGATGTTAAAGTGGAGAAAAGAGTATCAGTTGCATTGTTAGTATCTAGTGCTGAGAGCTGGTCTGGAGGAGGAAGTGTGGATGAGACCAAAGAGGATAGGCAATAGGGTGAGAGTGAGCGTAGGTTACGCCGAAAGGTGACCTGTGGAGGAGTGTGTGTTGTGTTCTGGGGCAGATTGAGATTGAGAGTGAGGAGGAAGTGATCTGAGGTGTGCAGTGGAGTGACTAGAGAATGGTCAGTGGAGCAGTAGCGTGTGTAAATAAGGTCAAGTTTGTTACCTGATTTATGAGTAGCTGTAGTAGATACTAGTTTGAGGTCGAATGAAGCAAGCAGAGTGTGGAAATCAGCAGCTTGAGGTTTTTCAAGGTGGATGTTGAAGTCTCCAAGAACTATGAGAGGAGTACCATCCTCGGGGAAGGATGAGAGTAGTACATCGAGCTCTTCTAAGAAACTGCCAAGCTGACCTGGGGGACGATATACAACTACACAATGGATTTTAATAGGACTAGTGATGGTAATAGAATGTGATTCAAATGAGCTGTTACACATGGGTGGTAGATTATTAAATTTCCAATCGTTTGAGATGAGCAGACCAGTACCTCCACCCCTTCCAGTCAGACGAGGGGTGTGTGAGAAAGTGAATTTAGTGGAGAGGGCAGCCAATGTGGCAGTGTCCTCTGGTCTGATCCAGGTCTCAGTCAGGGCCAGAAGGCTGAGACCTAAATGACTAGAAATAGATGTAATGAAATCAGCTTTGTTTACTGCAGATTGGCAATTCCAGAGAGCAATAGGAATCGAAAAAATTGTACTAGAAGACATTGGAAGGGTACGCAGGTTGTTAGGATTGGAATGCCTCTGACGTGTGGCATTGGATTTACGCATGTTAGTAATAGTAGGGATTAGAAGACACATGGTGTAAGAGCACACAAATAGAAAGATCAGGTGAAAGTTGATTAGAAAAGAGAGGAAACGATAAAACAAATAATGAGAAATTACTACTCAAGTGCTTTGCCGGTGTCCTTGCTCGGTGGAGTCGCACAGGTAGAGTCGTTGGTCTTTACACTCTTCGGTCTTCACACGATGAGGGCTTCACGCCGCCGCGACCGCTGCCGCGGAGCACTGAGCCTATTTATACACGCCTAATACCTGATTGTTTAATACAGCTGGCCACGCCCACCGTTCAGCCACGCGAAACTCAAAAGTCACGACACAAACAAATGCCACGTGTGCGTGCGTTTTACCAGAGTAAAACACAGCAAACAAACACAAAGTTTCCTAGCAACAAAGAACCGCGCTAAAATCGACTGAGAAAAGTAAACACTCACACACAGATGTCTTCTCTTGCTGTTCAACTGCTTCTTCTAACAACTTCTATTGACTAGCTGTTTTTAAATGCTTAACTGGCTTATGGCCACGCCCACCGTTCAGCCACGCGAAACTCAAAAGTCACGACACAAACAAATGCCACGTGTGCGTGCGTTTTACCAGAGTAAAACACAGCAAACAAACACAAAGTTTCCTAGCAACAAAGAACCGCGCTAAAATCGACTGAGAAAAGTAAACACTCACACACAGATGTCTTCTCTTGCTGTTCAACTGCTTCTTCTAACAACTTCTATTGACTAGCTGTTTTTAAATGCTTAACTGGCTTATGGCCACGCCCACCGTTCAGCCACGCGAAACTCAAAAGTCACGACACAAACAAATGCCACGTGTGCGTGCGTTTTACCAGAGTAAAACACAGCAAACAAACACAAAGTTTCCTAGCAACAAAGAACCGCGCTAAAATCGACTGAGAAAAGTAAACACTCACACACAGATGTCTTCTCTTGCTGTTCAACTGCTTCTTCTAACAACTTCTATTGACTAGCTGTTTTTAAATGCTTAACTGGCTTATGGCCACGCCCACCGTTCAGCCACGCGAAACTCAAAAGTCACGACACAAACAAATGCCACGTGTGCGTGCGTTTTACCAGAGTAAAACACAGCAAACAAACACAAAGTTTCCTAGCAACAAAGAACCGCGCTAAAATCGACTGAGAAAAGTAAACACTCACACACAGATGTCTTCTCTTGCTGTTCAACTGCTTCTTCTAACAACTTCTATTGACTAGCTGTTTTTAAATGCTTAACTGGCTTATGGCCACGCCCACCGTTCAGCCACGCGAAACTCAAAAGTCACGACACAAACAAATGCCACGTGTGCGTGCGTTTTACCAGAGTAAAACACAGCAAACAAACACAAAGTTTCCTAGCAACAAAGAACCGCGCTAAAATCGACTGAGAAAAGTAAACACTCACACACAGATGTCTTCTCTTGCTGTTCAACTGCTTCTTCTAACAACTTCTATTGACTAGCTGTTTTTAAATGCTTAACTGGCTTATGGCCACGCCCACCGTTCAGCCACGCGAAACTCAAAAGTCACGACACAAACAAATGCCACGTGTGCGTGCGTTTTACCAGAGTAAAACACAGCAAACAAACACAAAGTTTCCTAGCAACAAAGAACCGCGCTAAAATCGACTGAGAAAAGTAAACACTCACACACAGATGTCTTCTCTTGCTGTTCAACTGCTTCTTCTAACAACTTCTATTGACTAGCTGTTTTTAAATGCTTAACTGGCTTATGGCCACGCCCACCGTTCAGCCACGCGAAACTCAAAAGTCACGACACAAACAAATGCCACGTGTGCGTGCGTTTTACCAGAGTAAAACACAGCAAACAAACACAAAGTTTCCTAGCAACAAAGAACCGCGCTAAAATCGACTGAGAAAAGTAAACACTCACACACAGATGTCTTCTCTTGCTGTTCAACTGCTTCTTCTAACAACTTCTATTGACTAGCTGTTTTTAAATGCTTAACTGGCTTATGGCCACGCCCACCGTTCAGCCACGCGAAACTCAAAAGTCACGACACAAACAAATGCCACGTGTGCGTGCGTTTTACCAGAGTAAAACACAGCAAACAAACACAAAGTTTCCTAGCAACAAAGAACCGCGCTAAAATCGACTGAGAAAAGTAAACACTCACACACAGATGTCTTCTCTTGCTGTTCAACTGCTTCTTCTAACAACTTCTATTGACTAGCTGTTTTTAAATGCTTAACTGGCTTATGGCCACGCCCACCGTTCAGCCACGCGAAACTCAAAAGTCACGACACAAACAAATGCCACGTGTGCGTGCGTTTTACCAGAGTAAAACACAGCAAACAAACACAAAGTTTCCTAGCAACAAAGAACCGCGCTAAAATCGACTGAGAAAAGTAAACACTCACACACAGATGTCTTCTCTTGCTGTTCAACTGCTTCTTCTAACAACTTCTATTGACTAGCTGTTTTTAAATGCTTAACTGGCTTATGGCCACGCCCACCGTTCAGCCACGCGAAACTCAAAAGTCACGACACAAACAAATGCCACGTGTGCGTGCGTTTTACCAGAGTAAAACACAGCAAACAAACACAAAGTTTCCTAGCAACAAAGAACCGCGCTAAAATCGACTGAGAAAAGTAAACACTCACACACAGATGTCTTCTCTTGCTGTTCAACTGCTTCTTCTAACAACTTCTATTGACTAGCTGTTTTTAAATGCTTAACTGGCTTATGGCCACGCCCACCGTTCAGCCACGCGAAACTCAAAAGTCACGACACAAACAAATGCCACGTGTGCGTGCGTTTTACCAGAGTAAAACACAGCAAACAAACACAAAGTTTCCTAGCAACAAAGAACCGCGCTAAAATCGACTGAGAAAAGTAAACACTCACACACAGATGTCTTCTCTTGCTGTTCAACTGCTTCTTCTAACAACTTCTATTGACTAGCTGTTTTTAAATGCTTAACTGGCTTATGGCCACGCCCACCGTTCAGCCACGCGAAACTCAAAAGTCACGACACAAACAAATGCCACGTGTGCGTGCGTTTTACCAGAGTAAAACACAGCAAACAAACACAAAGTTTCCTAGCAACAAAGAACCGCGCTAAAATCGACTGAGAAAAGTAAACACTCACACACAGATGTCTTCTCTTGCTGTTCAACTGCTTCTTCTAACAACTTCTATTGACTAGCTGTTTTTAAATGCTTAACTGGCTTATGGCCACGCCCACCGTTCAGCCACGCGAAACTCAAAAGTCACGACACAAACAAATGCCACGTGTGCGTGCGTTTTACCAGAGTAAAACACAGCAAACAAACACAAAGTTTCCTAGCAACAAAGAACCGCGCTAAAATCGACTGAGAAAAGTAAACACTCACACACAGATGTCTTCTCTTGCTGTTCAACTGCTTCTTCTAACAACTTCTATTGACTAGCTGTTTTTAAATGCTTAACTGGCTTATGGCCACGCCCACCGTTCAGCCACGCGAAACTCAAAAGTCACGACACAAACAAATGCCACGTGTGCGTGCGTTTTACCAGAGTAAAACACAGCAAACAAACACAAAGTTTCCTAGCAACAAAGAACCGCGCTAAAATCGACTGAGAAAAGTAAACACTCACACACAGATGTCTTCTCTTGCTGTTCAACTGCTTCTTCTAACAACTTCTATTGACTAGCTGTTTTTAAATGCTTAACTGGCTTATGGCCACGCCCACCGTTCAGCCACGCGAAACTCAAAAGTCACGACACAAACAAATGCCACGTGTGCGTGCGTTTTACCAGAGTAAAACACAGCAAACAAACACAAAGTTTCCTAGCAACAAAGAACCGCGCTAAAATCGACTGAGAAAAGTAAACACTCACACACAGATGTCTTCTCTTGCTGTTCAACTGCTTCTTCTAACAACTTCTATTGACTAGCTGTTTTTAAATGCTTAACTGGCTTATGGCCACGCCCACCGTTCAGCCACGCGAAACTCAAAAGTCACGACACAAACAAATGCCACGTGTGCGTGCGTTTTACCAGAGTAAAACACAGCAAACAAACACAAAGTTTCCTAGCAACAAAGAACCGCGCTAAAATCGACTGAGAAAAGTAAACACTCACACACAGATGTCTTCTCTTGCTGTTCAACTGCTTCTTCTAACAACTTCTATTGACTAGCTGTTTTTAAATGCTTAACTGGCTTATGGCCACGCCCACCGTTCAGCCACGCGAAACTCAAAAGTCACGACACAAACAAATGCCACGTGTGCGTGCGTTTTACCAGAGTAAAACACAGCAAACAAACACAAAGTTTCCTAGCAACAAAGAACCGCGCTAAAATCGACTGAGAAAAGTAAACACTCACACACAGATGTCTTCTCTTGCTGTTCAACTGCTTCTTCTAACAACTTCTATTGACTAGCTGTTTTTAAATGCTTAACTGGCTTATGGCCACGCCCACCGTTCAGCCACGCGAAACTCAAAAGTCACGACACAAACAAATGCCACGTGTGCGTGCGTTTTACCAGAGTAAAACACAGCAAACAAACACAAAGTTTCCTAGCAACAAAGAACCGCGCTAAAATCGACTGAGAAAAGTAAACACTCACACACAGATGTCTTCTCTTGCTGTTCAACTGCTTCTTCTAACAACTTCTATTGACTAGCTGTTTTTAAATGCTTAACTGGCTTATGGCCACGCCCACCGTTCAGCCACGCGAAACTCAAAAGTCACGACACAAACAAATGCCACGTGTGCGTGCGTTTTACCAGAGTAAAACACAGCAAACAAACACAAAGTTTCCTAGCAACAAAGAACCGCGCTAAAATCGACTGAGAAAAGTAAACACTCACACACAGATGTCTTCTCTTGCTGTTCAACTGCTTCTTCTAACAACTTCTATTGACTAGCTGTTTTTAAATGCTTAACTGGCTTATGGCCACGCCCACCGTTCAGCCACGCGAAACTCAAAAGTCACGACACAAACAAATGCCACGTGTGCGTGCGTTTTACCAGAGTAAAACACAGCAAACAAACACAAAGTTTCCTAGCAACAAAGAACCGCGCTAAAATCGACTGAGAAAAGTAAACACTCACACACAGATGTCTTCTCTTGCTGTTCAACTGCTTCTTCTAACAACTTCTATTGACTAGCTGTTTTTAAATGCTTAACTGGCTTATGGCCACGCCCACCGTTCAGCCACGCGAAACTCAAAAGTCACGACACAAACAAATGCCACGTGTGCGTGCGTTTTACCAGAGTAAAACACAGCAAACAAACACAAAGTTTCCTAGCAACAAAGAACCGCGCTAAAATCGACTGAGAAAAGTAAACACTCACACACAGATGTCTTCTCTTGCTGTTCAACTGCTTCTTCTAACAACTTCTATTGACTAGCTGTTTTTAAATGCTTAACTGGCTTATGGCCACGCCCACCGTTCAGCCACGCGAAACTCAAAAGTCACGACACAAACAAATGCCACGTGTGCGTGCGTTTTACCAGAGTAAAACACAGCAAACAAACACAAAGTTTCCTAGCAACAAAGAACCGCGCTAAAATCGACTGAGAAAAGTAAACACTCACACACAGATGTCTTCTCTTGCTGTTCAACTGCTTCTTCTAACAACTTCTATTGACTAGCTGTTTTTAAATGCTTAACTGGCTTATGGCCACGCCCACCGTTCAGCCACGCGAAACTCAAAAGTCACGACACAAACAAATGCCACGTGTGCGTGCGTTTTACCAGAGTAAAACACAGCAAACAAACACAAAGTTTCCTAGCAACAAAGAACCGCGCTAAAATCGACTGAGAAAAGTAAACACTCACACACAGATGTCTTCTCTTGCTGTTCAACTGCTTCTTCTAACAACTTCTATTGACTAGCTGTTTTTAAATGCTTAACTGGCTTATGGCCACGCCCACCGTTCAGCCACGCGAAACTCAAAAGTCACGACACAAACAAATGCCACGTGTGCGTGCGTTTTACCAGAGTAAAACACAGCAAACAAACACAAAGTTTCCTAGCAACAAAGAACCGCGCTAAAATCGACTGAGAAAAGTAAACACTCACACACAGATGTCTTCTCTTGCTGTTCAACTGCTTCTTCTGGGCAAAGAAGCTTTCTTCTTCTGTAAAGCCGTTTGGGCTTTACAGTGATAACAGGAGATTACATTAACAGTGTTTGGGCTTTACAGTGATAACAGGAGATTACAGTAACAGTGTTTGGGCTTTACAGTGATAACAGGAGATTACAGTAACTGTGTTTGGGCTTTACAGTGATAACAGGAGATTACAGTAACAGTGTTTGGGCTTTACAGTGATAACAGGAGATTACAGTAACTGTGTTTGGGCTTTACAGTGATAACAGGAGATTACAGTAACAGTGTTTGGGCTTTACAGTGATAACAGGAGATTACAGTAACAGTGTTTGGGCTTTACAGTGATAACAGGAGATTACAGTAACTGTGTTTGGGCTTTACAGTGATAACAGGAGATTACAGTAACAGTGTTTGGGCTTTACAGTGATAACAGGAGATTACAGTAACAGTGTTTGGGCTTTACAGTGATAACAGGAGATTACAGTAACTGTGTTTGGGCTTTACAGTGATAACAGGAGATTACAGTAACAGTGTTTGGGCTTTATAGTGATAACAGGAGATTACAGTAACAGTGTTTGGGCTTTACAGTGATAACATGAGATTACAGTAACAGTGTTTGGGCTTTACAGTGATAACAGGAGATTACAGTAACAGTGTTTGGGCTTTACAGTGATAACAGGAGATTACAGTAACAGTGTTTGGGCTTTACAGTGATAACAGGAGATTACAGTAACAGTGTTTGGGCTTTACAGTGATAACAGGAGATTACAGTAACTGTGTTTGGGCTTTACAGTGATAACAGGAGATTACAGTAACAGTGTTTGGGCTGTACAGTAATAACAGGAGATTACAGTAACAGTGTTTGGGCTTTACAGTGATAACAGGAGATTACAGTAACAGTGTTTCAGCTTTACAGTGATAACAGGAGATTACAGTAACAGTGTTTGGGCTTTACAGTGATAACAGGAGATTACAGTAACAGTGTTTGGGCTTTACAGTGATAACAGGAGATTACAGTAACAGTGTTTGGGCTTTACAGTGATAACAGGAGATTACAGTAACAGTGTTTGGGCTTTACAGTGATAACAGGAGATTACAGTAACAGTGTTTCAGCTTTACAGTGATAACAGGAGATTACAGTAACAGTGTTTCAGCTTTACAGTGATAACAGGAGATTACAGTAACAGTGTTTGGGCTTTACAGTGATAACAGGAGATTACAGTAACAGTGTTTGGGCTTTACAGTGATAACAGGAGATTACAGTAACAGTGTTTGGGCTTTACAGTGATAACAGGAGATTACATTAACAGTGTTTGGGCTTTACAGTGATAACAGGAGATTACAGTAACAGTGTTTGGGCTTTACAGTGATAACATGAGATTACAGTAACAGTGTTTGGGCTTTACAGTGATAACAGGAGATTACAGTAACAGTGTTTGGGCTTTACAGTGATAACAGGAGATTACAGTAACAGTGTTTGGGCTTTACAGTGATAACAGGAGATTACAGTAAAAGTGTTTGGTCTTTACAGAGATAACAGGAGATTACAGTAACAGTGTTTGGGCTTTACAGTGATAACAGGAGATTACAGTAACAGTGTTTGGGCTTTACAGTGATAACAGGAGATTACAGTAACAGTGTTTGGGCTTTACAGTGATAACAGGAGATTACAGTAACAGTGTTTGGGCTTTACAGTTATAACAGGAGATTACAGTAACAGTGTTTGGGCTTTACAGTGATAACAGGAGATTACAGTAACAGTG
>NC_136886.1:792512-800012 GCF_949152265.1 Phoxinus phoxinus
CCTTAAAACTCATCTTCCCACAAAATTACATATTTAAACCTTTCCTTGAAAAAAAAAACTTCATGCCTTAAAATATCTTGAATGTAACTCGACACCCTTGCCTCATTTAGTAAGCGCGGTTCTATGAATATGCAAATGAGCCCCGCCTCCACTCACTCACTCACTCAGAGATCCACTGGTGGACGATCACACGTTGATCTGATTGGTTACAAGGTAGTGTGTGACGTCAGAAACACCAGCGATTTCAGATATCTGAAATCCCATGATCCTCTTCTAACAGGACAAATTCATGAATAAATCAGTCGTGTGTGTGTGTGTGTGTGTGTGTGTGTGTGTGTTCAGATCTGTGTGAGGATGAGGAGTTCAGGAATCATTTGCTGGAGTTGAAGCACAAGCATGACATCATCATGAAGTCTCAGCTGAAGCACAAGACGTCTCTGTGTCGCCGAACCAGCAGCGCCGGCAGCCGAGGGTAATGCTAATCATAATCATAATCATAATCATACCTTTATTCTATATAGCGCCTTTCTACAAACTCAAACTCTCTTTACAATACGTGACCCTGGAGCACAAACCCAGTCTGGAGCCGCACGGGTATATCTGTGGCAATATCCAACTATACACTGTATGGGTCAAAATGATAGAATTTTCTTTTATGCTAAAAATCATGAGAATATTAAGATCATGTTCATGAAGATATTTAGTAAATGTCCTGCCGTAAATATATAAAACATGTATTTTTGTGAGTGAATGCAGCACAATCGTGAACATAAATGCACAACTTTAAAGCAGATTTTCTCAATGTTTACATTTTTTTGCTCCTCAGATTCCAGATTTTCAATAGTTGTGTCTCGACCAGATATTGTCCTATCCTAACAAACCACACATCAATGGAGAGGTTATTTATTCAGCTTTCAGATTATGTATAAATCTCAATTTGAAAAATCCCATGTGACTGGTTTTGATGTCCAGGGTCATATATGATACAAATAAAGAACTATTGCTGCCCCTTGCTGGACACTGGCAGAACTGTACCTCACTCAATCACAACACTAGATCAAGTCCAGCTTTATTCCTGCAGCTTTACAGTAGGGCTGTCAAAATGGCTAAATAAAAAAATCTTTCTTAAATATTAGCTAAATTTGAGTCAACATTTGAAGTGGATCAAAAAAGTTCTTCACAGTTCATCCTAAGACAAGAACGGGTATTGTTCAAAATTCATGTATAACTTGGACGAAAGGTTTTGATCCCCTTCACATGTTGACTACTGTATATATTCGAATTCTAAAGGCAATAGTTAATGTTAGAGGGAAACAGTACGGTGTTGTCTCCTGTGTCCACAAGAGGGCGCAAGTGAGCGCAATAAGCAGATATAAACCAAATCAAGCATCGCATCTTTTACTGAAATGAAATGACATTCACTTTTAAAGTGCATTAACTTTTGAAACAATTGTTCTTAAGTAAAATATAATTTCCTTAATGTGTGCATGCAAGGAAAATTAGGTTACCATAGTGTATAAAACTGTGTAAGTGCATCAGTAACCTGAGAACACACACACACTTTAGCACACAGTGTGATGAACTACATGAACACACAACAGCAAACTGTCATTCAGAAACACTTCTACTCACACATCTACACACTGATCATCAAGAACACCAGACGCTCTTGATCTGAGCGAGTGCTGAGCGCTTTCTGTTGACGATGTTTCCAGCTGATGAACACACACACTCAAACCACTGGTATTTCGGTCAGAGCCGTAATATCACTGAGCATGAAGCGTCTTATAAACACAACTGAGGAGCTGCTGTGAGTTTGATCTCTCAAACGTGAGTATAACGTCTTGTGTTCGTAGGAAAGTGGTTCGCAGGGCGAGTCTGTCGGACAGACACAATCTCTGCCGGAAGGAGTATCAGACCGAAGCCATCGTGTGGAGAGGAGGACGAGAAGAGGAGGAGCGAGAGCGCGAGTCCGACCAGGACAACAGCCGATCGGTGAGGAGGATCATTATCACCGTTCCCACACAAACCTGAGGATCATCATGAATGTTGCAGTGCTGCCGGTCTAGTAATCGAGTATTCTGCCGATTATTCTAGTAATCAAGTATTCTGCCGATTATTCTAGTAATCAAGTAGTCTGCAGATTATTCTAGTAATCAAGTATTCTCCTGATTATTCTAGTAATCAAGTATTCTCCTGATTATTCTAGTAATCAAGTATTCTCCTGATTATTCTAGTAATCAAGTATTCTCCTGATTATTCTAGTAATCAAGTATTCTCCTGATTATTCTAGTAATCGAGTATTCTGCCGATTATTCTAGTAATCAAGTAGTCTGCAGATTATTCTAGTAATCAAGTATTCTCCTGATTATTCTAGTAATCAAGTATTCTCCTGATTATTCTAGTAATCAAGTATTCTCCTGATTATTCTAGTAATTGAGTATACTGCTGATTATTCTAGTAATCAAGTATTCTGCCGATTATTCTAGTAATCGAGTATTCTGCCGATTATTCTAGTAATCGAGTATTCTGCCGATTATTCTAGTAATCGAGTATTCTGCAGATTATTCTAGTAATCTAGTATTCTGCAGATTATTCTAGTAATCGAGTATTCTGCAGATTATTCTAGTAATCTAGTATTCTGCAGATTATTCTAGTAATCTAGTATTCTGCAGATTATTCTAGTAATCTAGTATTCTCCTGATTATTCTAGTAATCGAGTATTCTCCTGATTATTCTAGTAATCGAGTATTCTGCAGATTATTCTAGTAATCTAGTATTCTGCAGATTATTCTAGTAATCAAGTATTCTCCTGATTATTCTAGTAATCTAGTATTCTGCAGATTATTCTAGTAATCTAGTATTCTGCAGATTATTCTAGTAATCGAGTATTCTGCCGATTATTCTAGTAATCGAGTATTCTGCCGATTATTCTAGTAATCGAGTATTCTGCCGATTATTCTAGTAATCGAGTATTCTGCAGATTATTCTAGTAATCTAGTATTCTGCAGATTATTCTAGTAATCGAGTATTCTGCAGATTATTCTAGTAATCTAGTATTCTGCAGATTATTCTAGTAATCTAGTATTCTGCAGATTATTCTAGTAATCTAGTATTCTCCTGATTATTCTAGTAATCGAGTATTCTCCTGATTATTCTAGTAATCGAGTATTCTGCAGATTATTCTAGTAATCTAGTATTCTGCAGATTATTCTAGTAATCAAGTATTCTCCTGATTATTCTAGTAATCTAGTATTCTGCAGATTATTCTAGTAATCTAGTATTCTGCAGATTATTCTAGTAATCGAGTATTCTCCTGATTATTCTAGTAATCAAGTATTCTCCTGATTATTCTAGTAATTGAGTATACTGCCGATTATTCTAGTAATCAAGTATTCTCCTGATTATTCTAGTAATCAAGTATTCTCCTGATTATTCTAGTAATCTAGTATTCTGCAGATTATTCTAGTAATCTAGTATTCTGCAGATTATTCTAGTAATCGAGTATTCTCCTGATTATTCTAGTAATCAAGTATTCTGCAGATTATTCTAGTAATTGAGTATACTGCCGATTATTCTAGTAATCAAGTATTCTCCTGATTATTCTAGTAATCAAGTATTCTCCTGATTATTCTAGTAATCTAGTATTCTGCAGATTATTCTAGTAATCTAGTATTCTGCAGATTATTCTAGTAATCAAGTATTCTCCTGATTATTCTAGTAATCAAGTATTCTCCTGATTATTCTAGTAATTGAGTATACTGCCGATTATTCTAGTAATCGAGTATTCTGCCGATTATTCTAGTAATCGAGTATTCTGCCGATTATTCTAGTAATCGAGTATTCTGCCGATTATTCTAGTAATCGAGTATTCTGACGATTATTCTAGTAATCGAGCATTATGTTGATTATTCTAGTAATCGAGTATTCTGTCGATTATTCCAGTAGTCAAGTATTCTGACGATTATTCTAGTAATCAAGTATTCTGCCGATTATTCTAGTAACCGAGTATTCTGCCGATTATTCTAGTAATCGAGTATTCTGACGATTATTCTAGTAATCGAGTATTCTGACGATTATTCTAGTAATCGAGTATTCTGACGATTATTCTAGTAATCGAGTATTCTGACGATTATTCTAGTAATCTAGTATTCTGACGATTATTCTAGTAATCTAGTATTCTGCCGATTATTCTAGTAATCTAGTATTCTGCCGATTATTCTAGTAATCTAGTATTCTGTCGATTATTCTAGTAATCGAGTATTCTGACGATTATTCTAGTAATCGAGTATTCTCCTGATTATTCTAGTAATCGAGTATTCTGCCGATTACTCTAGTAATCGAGTATTCTCCTGATTATTCTAGTAATCGAGTATTCTGTCGATTATTCTAGTAATCGAGTATTCTGACGATTACTCTAGTAATCGAGTATTCTGACGATTATTCTAGTAATCGAGTATTCTGACGATTATTCTAGTAATCTAGTATTCTGACGATTATTCTAGTAATCGAGTATTCTGCCGATTATTCTAGTAATCTAGTATTCTGCCGATTATTCTAGTAATCTAGTATTCTGTCGATTATTCTAGTAATCGAGTATTCTGACGATTATTCTAGTAATCGAGTATTCTCCTGATTATTCTAGTAATCGAGTATTCTGCCGATTACTCTAGTAATCGAGTATTCTCCTGATTATTCTAGTAATCGAGTATTCTGTCGATTATTCTAGTAATCGAGTATTCTGACGATTACTCTAGTAATCGAGTATTCTCCTGATTATTCTAGTAATCGAGTATTCTGCCGATTACTCTAGTAATCGAGTATTCTCCTGATTATTCTAGTAATCGAGTATTCTGTCGATTATTCTAGTAATCGAGTATTCTCCTGATTATTCTAGTAATTGAGTATTCTGCCGATTACTCTAGTAATCGAGTATTCTCCTGATTATTCTAGTAATCGAGTATTCTGTCGATTATTCTAGTAATCGAGTATTCTGACGATTACTCTAGTAATCGAGTATTCTCCTGATTATTCTAGTAATCGAGTATTCTGCCGATTACTCTAGTAATCGAGTATTCTCCTGATTATTCTAGTAATCGAGTATTCTGTCGATTATTCTAGTAATCGAGTATTCTGACGATTACTCAGTAATCGAGTATTCTCCTGATTATTCTAGTAATCGAGTATTCTGTCGATTATTCTAGTAATCGAGTATTCTGTCGATTATTCTAGTAATCGAGTATTCTCCTGATTATTCTAGTAATCGAGTATTCTGTCGATTATTCTAGTAATCGAGTATTCTGTCGATTATTCTAGTAATCGAGTATTCTCCTGATTATTCTAGTAATCGAGTATTCTGCCGATTACTCTAGTAATCGAGTATTCTCCTGATTATTCTAGTAATCGAGTATTCTGTCGATTATTCTAGTAATCGAGTATTCTGACGATTACTCTAGTAATCGAGTATTCTCCTGATTATTCTAGTAATCGAGTATTCTGTCGATTATTCTAGTAATCGAGTATTCTGTCGATTATTCTAGTAATCGAGTATTCTGTCGATTATTCTAGTAATCGAGTATTCTGACGATTATTCTAGTAATCGAGTATTCTGACGATTATTCTAGTAATCGAGCATTCTGACGATTATTCTAGTAATCGAGCATTCTGACGATTATTCTAGTAATCGAGTATTCTGACGATTATTCTAGTAATCGAGCATTATGTTGATTATTCTAGTAATCGAGCATTATGTTGATTATTCTAGTAATCGAGTATTCTGACGATTATTCCATCGATTAATCGGGTAAAAATTGTGGTAATAAAAAAGATCCAAGTGAACGATAGCCTTTAAAATGACTTAAAATACAAATATATATATAATTGGTCCAAATAAAGTATCAAAGTAAGTGATAATATGGGTTTTATTGAACGACACTGTTAAAATACATTAAACTAATATAAACATAACTTATGTATGTTACGTGTTTGTTGAGCTTCACTTCACGATCAAACTCGTTCGGTCGAGTCCAGAGCAGGACTGCAGCCATCGGCTGTTCTAGTATTACATCGATTAATCGGGGAAAAAACTGTTGTAATAAAATAGATCCAAGTGAACGATAGCCTTTAAAATGACTTAAAATACTAGTGGTGGAACGGATCACAGAAATCACGATACGGATCATTTACGGTTTTTGAGCCACGGATCGGATAAATTTTCATCAGCAAAAAATGTAATAAATTAAAAAAAAAAAATATGTATATATAAATGGGGGGGGGGGGAGCATCATAAGTTCACACATTATTAAAAACAAGTGAACAGTCAGTAATAAAATAAGAATGAATACACAAATTACAAGCAGAGATGAATACTAAATAACAGTAAATAACTAAATAACAATCATCCGTTTCTTTGACATATGTTCACTTATGACATAAACAAATTATTTTAAAATATTCTGTTAAAAGTGCTATATAAATTAAGGTGACTTGACTAATGTTTGTCTTTGTTCGTGTGTGTGTGTGTGTGTGTAACCCAGGCTGATGACGGCTCTCGCGCGCCGGGGATCCTGAAGGACGGCGGACGACAGAACGGTTGCGTTTCCGCTCCAGTGCCGCTCACTTCAAACGGTGACCCCGTGACCCCTGACCTCCACGACCCCACGACCTCCACTGAGGAGTCCAAGCCTAAGGAGCGCGCGCAAACGCTGTCCGAACTCAAAAAGCAGCGCTCAGCCGCTAAGCTCCTCCCACATCCCGTCCTCAACGGTCACATGGGCAACGGATCCACCAATCCCGAGGACCCGCGCATGCCACAGGTCTCGTCCAATGGCAGCGCGGTTTACTTCACGCCGGCCAGCGGAGACCCGCCCCTCCTGAGATTCAAGCAGCCAATCGAAGACGAGGATCCGAAGAGTCACGGCTGCTGCTGCGTCTCGTAGATCCGACCAATCGCATGATCCCAAGCGTCTGATTGGCCGATGGAGGCCTGATTCATGCAGCTCTGCAGGTTTTTACGATTTAGTTCTTATTCTGAGAGACGTTACTGTAAAACACAGATTTGAACGTGATCCTGCACATGATGAATCACGGTGGGAGGGTTTATGGGTAATTATTTATTTCACATCATCAGTTCTGGCATGTTAATTTGGTGTCTGTCCAGTTGATGATGAGACTGACAGCAGAAACAGCCAATGAGGTTCCAGTGAAACTCTTATAGCCCCTCCCACTCCTCAACCTCTCACCTGCCAATCACAGGATCCCTTGCGTCTGATTGGCCGATGGAGGCGTGATTCATCCCCAGACGGTTTTCCAATTTAGTTCTCATTCTGAGAGGCGTTTCTGTTAAACACAGATGTGAACGCGATCCTGCACATGATGCTCCCTATGAAGGGTCCGGAGCGGTGAGGGATTATGGGTAATTATTTATATCTGATCAGTTCTGGCATGTTAATTTGGTGTCTGTCCATTTGATCATGAGTCTTGCCAGAAGATGGACAGCCA
>NC_136886.1:805012-806342 GCF_949152265.1 Phoxinus phoxinus
TATGAATTATGATGTTGGCATTGCTCGGTTGAACTTCACTCCTCGACAGTTAGCCTAGATATGATTATCATGTGAAGACAGACACAGTTTTACAACCTTCCACTGGATTTTAAAGAGGAAAAGGACACTTTCCACACGACAATGCTGTAAATAAAACTAGATCGTTCCTGCACGTGAGCGCGCCGTTCCGTTCGTTTAGAAAGTGCATTATTATTCCCCAATAATCCTCGGTGTCGTCCAGCAGCTCGTGTTCGTGTCGAGGAGGAAGGAGGGCGGGGTCTTCACGAACTGATCCCCGATCAGCTGAGGCGTCACAGTCTGCACGCTCGGGTCATATTTAGCGTTATTCCCGTGCACGTCGAACGATGTTTCACTGTCGGAGGAACGTTTCGCGAGCGTCTTTGTTCCTGCCGCGGTTAAACTTCTCCGGAACGCTTCAACTTCACGCGAGCCGTGCGATGCGATGCTGGCGTGTTTACCGGAGATTAAACGCAAGCAAAGCCAATGTTTTCTTATTCCGTCCGTGTGAGATTCCGTTCGGAACGTCGTCGGGTTTAGTTGTTGCACGCGCGCGAATGGCGGAGTTTGTTTTGAACGGGACGCCGCGACGAGAATACAGCGACATCTTGAAATCATCCAATGAACTTGAGTCCTTTCTATCGGCTCGTTCTTCAGCCGCTGTCATGAGGATGCAAACCAGACGCTCGACCACGACGCCCGAGAAAACGCGAGATGAACGCGCCGCTATTCAAACGGTACGTCAGAGTTACGAAACCGACTGTTAAATATAATGTATTATTTATTATGCATCGATGTTTACAGGTGTATTCTTCAGTGTACTCGTGTGTGCAGAACGCGTGTGTTGTGTCTGTTCACACGCTCTTTGTTCCGTTCCGAGTGTTTAAACTAAGTGAACGGTGTGTTGTGTTTGTTGTTCTGTCACGTGGTTCCACTCGTGTCATCCGAGTTTATGCTCGTTGTTGTCGTTTTTACTTCCTCTGTCTTGATGCAGAAACTCTTCCTCGAAGTTACTCTGTTTACTGTGGTAACGTTACACCGACCGCGCGCTTCTGTTCAGAACACCAGAGAACACCGCGGTCGTGTGTGTGTGTGTGTGTGTGTGTGT
The DNA here is from genome assembly GCF_949152265.1 of Phoxinus phoxinus. Lineage (NCBI taxonomy): Eukaryota > Metazoa > Chordata > Actinopteri > Cypriniformes > Leuciscidae > Phoxinus > Phoxinus phoxinus. The sequence goes on from NC_136886.1 coordinate 806,139, forward strand.
GTATCAGTCATCTGCATCTCCTCTGTCATCGTGCTTCTGTAGTTCTGCACAACTGATGATGGAGAGATCATCTTCACTCTCACTGGGAGGATGTCAAACTAGATGATTATTACAGATGAAGTGATATTCTTGTTTCTGAGAGAGAGAGAGAGAGAGAGAGAGAGAGAGGGAGAGCGAGAAGGGGGAGAGAGAGAGAGAGAGGAG
>NC_136886.1:806542-811542 GCF_949152265.1 Phoxinus phoxinus
CTCTCTCTCTCTCTCTCTGTGAGTGATGTTGTGTGTGTTGGTTCAGTCGTGACGGGTCTCACTGACGCCTGCAGGGAACATCACACAGGTATATGTTTGCTCATCTCTTTCTCTTTCGCTGTATTTTCAAGCAGCTCTTCTGTTTTAATCAGCCGGTCAGCTCATGTTCATCTCGGCACATGCAGGGAAACAGAGAAATGCAACAATAAACAACAAAAATACAACTAATTCCTGTAATATGATACTCTTCATAACTGTTCATATCATTTCTTAATAGGATAGTTCACCCAAACATTTGAAATTAGCCCATGATTTACTCACCCTCAAATCACCCTATAGCTCCACCTCCAAGCTTTATAATGGCAGAGAATTGTTGTTTCTGTTTTTAAGTCCATAAAAGTTCATCTTTCCATCATAAAAGTTCATCTTTCCATCTTAAAAGTGCATCTCTCCATCATAAAAGTGCATCTCTCCATCATAAAAGTGAATCTTTCCATCATAAAAGTGCATCTGTCCATCATAAAAGTGCATCTGTCCATCATAAAGTGCATCTGTCCATCATAAAAGTGCATCTGTCCATCATAAAAGTGCATCTGTCCATCATAAAAGTGCATCTCTCCATCATAAAAGTGCATCTGTCCATCATAAAAGTGCATCTGTCCATCATAAAAGTGCATCTGTCCATCATAAAAGTGCATCTGTCCATCATAAAAGTGCATCTCTCCATCATAAAAGTGCATCTGTCCATCATAAAAGTGCATCTGTCCATCATAAAAGTGCATCTGTCCATCATAAAAGTGCATCTATCCATCATAAAAGTGCATCTGTCCATCATAAAAGTGCATCTATCCCATCATAAAATTGCATCTATCCATCATAAAAGTGCATCTATCCATCATAAAAGTGCATCTGTCCATCATAAAAGTGCATCCGTCCATCATAAAAGTGCATCTGTCCATCATAAAAGTGCATCTGTCCATCATAAAAGTGCATCTATCCATCATAAAAGTGCATCTGTCCATCATAAAAGTGCATCTATCCATCATAAAAGTGCATCTATCCATCATAAAAGTGCATCTGTCCATCATAAAAGTGCATCCGTCCATCATAAAAGTGCATCTGTCCATCATAAAAGTGCATCTATCCATCATAAGTGCATCTATCCATCATAAAAGTGCATCTGTCCAACATAAAAGTGCATCTGTCCAACATAAAAGTGCATCTGTCCATCATAAAAGTGCATCTGTCCATCATAAAAGTGCATCTGTCCATCATAAAAGTGCATCTGTCCATCATAAAAGTGCATCTATCCATCATAAAAGTGCATCTATCCATCATAAAAGTGCATCTGTCCAACATAAAAGTGCATCTGTCCATCATAAAAGTGCATCTGTCCATCATAAAAGTGCATCTGTCCATCATAAAAGTGCATCTGTCCATCATAAAAGTGCATCTGTCCATCATAAAAGTGCATCTATCCATCATAAAAGTGCATCTCTCCATCATAAAAGTGCATCTGTCCATCATAAAAGTGCATCTGTCCATCATAAAAGTGCATCTGTCCATCATAAATGTGCATCTGTCCATCATAAAAGTGCATCTATCCATCATAAAAGTGCATCTGTCCATCATAAAAGTGCATCTGTCCAACATAAAAGTGCATCTATCCATCATAAAAGTGCATCTGTCCAACATAAAAGTGCATCTGTCCATCATAAAAGTGCATCTGTCCATCATAAAAGTGCATCTATCCATCATAAAAGTGCATCTATCCATCATAAAAGTGCATCTCTCCATCATAAAAGTGCATCTGTCCATCATAAAAGTGCATCTGTCCATCATAAATGTGCATCTGTCCATCATAAAAGTGCATCTATCCATCATAAAAGTGCATCTGTCCATCATAAAAGTGCATCTGTCCATCATAAAAGTGCATCTGTCCAACATAAAAGTGCATCTATCCATCATAAAAGTGCATCTATCCATCATAAAAGTGCATCTGTCCATCATAAAAGTGCATCTGTCCATCATAAAAGTGCATCTGTCCAACATAAAAGTGCATCTATCCATCATAAAAGTGCATCTATCCATCATAAAAGTGCATCTGTCCATCATAAAAGTGCATCTGTCCATCATAAATGTGCATCTGTCCATCATAAAAGTGCATCTATCCATCATAAAAGTGCATCTATCCATCATAAAAGTGCATCTGTCCATCATAAAAGTGCATCTGTCCAACATAAAAGTGCATCTATCCATCATAAAAGTGCATCTATCCATCATAAAAGTGCATCTGTCCATCATAAAAGTGCATCTGTCCATCATAAAAGTGCATCTGTCCAACATAAAAGTGCATCTATCCATCATAAAAGTGCATCTATCCATCATAAAAGTGCATCTGTCCATCATAAAAGTGCATCTGTCCATCATAAATGTGCATCTGTCCATCATAAAAGTGCATCTATCCATCATAAAAGTGCATCTATCCATCATAAAAGTGCATCTGTCCATCATAAAAGTGCATCTGTCCATCATAAAAGTGCATCTATCCATCATAAAAGTGCATCTATCCATCATAAAAGTGCATCTATCCATCATAAAAGTGCATCTGTCCATCATAAAAGTGCATCTGTCCAACATAAAAGTGCATCTATCCATCATAAAGTGCATCTATCCATCATAAAAGTGCATCTGTCCATCATAAAAGTGCATCTGTCCAACATAAAAGTGCATCTATCCATCATAAAAGTGCATCTATCCATCATAAAAGTGCATCTGTCCATCATAAAAGTGCATCTGTCCATCATAAATGTGCATCTATCCATCATAAAAGTGCATCTATCCATCATAAAAGTGCATCTGTCCATCATAAAAGTGCATCTGTCCAACATAAAAGTGCATCTGTCCATCATAAAAGTGCATCTATCCATCATAAAAGTGCATCTGTCCATCATAAAAGTGCATCTATCATCATAAAAGTGCATCTATCCATCATAAAAGTGCATCTGTCCATCATAAAAGTGCATCTGTCCATCATAAAAGTGCATCTGCCCATCATAAAAGTGCATCTGTCCATCATAAAAGTGCATCTGTCCATCATAAAAGTGCATCTATCCATCATAAAAGTGAAAAAAAAAACATATTTCAAACAATTCAAACCTACCATGGTGAAATAATGCATTATTTATCGGCTTTAATATGTTGGCCTCATTTTCTTAAATTAAATTTAAGAATAAATTAAATTAGTTATAAAATCAATTTTCTTGATAACGACAACATTAAAAATGAACATTTATCAGCCGTTACTGATATGGTAGCAGACATATCGTGCATCCCTAAAATATTTATATATATATAAAATCTATTGACGTATATGTCAAGATGTATATGAGTGAGTGTATTTTATTTATATATATATATATATATATAATCTTTTGTTTTTTTTGTATGATAACATTTGTGTGCAGGTTATAGTAGCATCAGTCGGTGGATCATGGGCCGGTTCTGAAGGAGCTTCATCATCCTCCGGTGGATTCTCCACAGCGTTTCAGTGGAACACTCATCATCATCTTCACCCTCCATCATCATCATCATCATCATCTCTGTTCTACTCATCTGAGGTTCTGAGATCTTCATCATCATCATCATAATCCTCATCATCATCTCTGTTCTACTTATCTGAGGTTCTGAGATCATCATCATCATCATAATCCTCATCATCATCTCTGTTCTACTTATCTGAGGTTCTGAGATCTTCATCATCATCATAATCCTCATCATCATCTCTGTTCTACTTATCTGAGGTTCTGAGATCTTCATCATCATCATAATCCTCATCATCATCTCTGTTCTACTTATCTGAGGTTCTGAGATCTTCATCATCATCATCATCTTCATCTCTGTTCTGCTCATCTGAGGTTCTGAGATCATTATCATCCTCTTCATCATCATCATCATCATTCTCATCTTCTTCATCATCATCATCATCTTCTTCTTCATCCTCCTCATCATCCTCATCTTCATCATCTCTGTTCTGCTCATCTGAGGTTTTGAGATCATCATCTTCATCATCATCATCCTCATTCTCATCTTCTTCATCATCATCCTCATCTTCTTCTTCATCATCATCCTCATTCTCATCTTCTTCATCATCATCATCATCATCATCATCTTCTTCTTCATCACCATCCTCATTCTCATCTTCTTCATCATCATCATCATCATCATCATCTTCTTCTTCATCACCATCCTCATTCTCATCTTCTTCATCATCATCCTCATTCTCATCTTCTTCATCATCATCATCATCATCATCTTCTTCATAATCTCTGTTCTGCTCATCTGAGGTTCTGAGATCATTATCATCTTCTTCATCATCATCATCATCATTCTCATCTTCTTCATCATCATCTTCTTCATCCTCATCATCATCCTCATCTTCATCATCTCTGTTCTGCTCATCTGAGGTTTTGAGATCATCATCTTCATCATCATCATCCTCATTCTCATCTTCTTCATCATCATCCTCATCTTCTTCTTCATCATCATCCTCATTTTCATCTTCTTCATCCTCATCCTCATCTTCATCATCATCCTCATCCTCATCTTCTTCTTCATCATCATCCTCATTCTCATCTTCATCATCATCCTCATTCTCATCTTCTTCTTCATCAACATCCTCATTCTCATCTTCTTCATCATCATCATCTTCTTCTTCATCATCTCTGTTCTGCTCATCTGAGGTTCTGAGATCTTCATCATTATCATCATAATAATCATCATCATCATCATCTTCATCTCTGTTCTGCTCATCTAAGGTTCTGAGATCATCATCTTCATCATCATCATCTTCATCTTCATCTCTGTTCTGCTCATCTAAGGTTCTGAGATCTTCATCATCATCATCTTCATCTTCGTCTCTGTTCTGCTCATCTGAGGTTCTGAGATCTTCATCATCATCTTCATCTTTGTCATCATCTCTGTTCTGCTCATCATCATCT
>NC_136886.1:826542-829058 GCF_949152265.1 Phoxinus phoxinus
AATAACAAAAAAATAGTGATACAAAACACTGAAAAAGATACTCAAATAATATTGATACAAAATACTGACATAAAACACTATCAGTATTTTTTTGTATTTTGTATCAGCATTTTGAATATTTTGTATCTGTATTTTTTTTTGTATCAATAATTTTTTATTTTTTATCTGTATTTTTTAGTATTTTGTATCAATATTTTTATTTTGTATCTGTATTTTTTAGTATTTTGTATCAATATTTTTATTTTGTATCTGTATTTTTTTTGTATCAATAATTTTTTATTTTGTATCTGTATTTTTTTGTGTTTTGTATCAATATTTTTATTTTGTATCTGTATTTTTTTGTGTTTTGTATTTTGTGTATTTTGTTTCTGTATGTTTTAGTATTTTGTTCAGAATTTTGTAGCAGAATTTTTTTTTAATTCTGAAAAAATACAGATACAAAATATACAAAAATACTGATACAAAACACTAACAAAAAATACTGATCAAAAACGGCAAAAAACTGATACACAATACTAACAAATACCCAAAAATACTGATACAGAATACGCATTGTTTCAAAGCAGGTTTACTGAAAATCATGATGATAATGTTTAATATCTTCATCCTTATAGCAGCATTCATCAGATTAGAGCTGGACGATAATATTTTTGGATACATTTTGAGACTATATAAACAATCAAGCAGTTGATATATATATATCGCTTTACAGTATGTGACTGTACTGTGTGTATGAGAATAAAGTTGGACATACTTGTATAATTAATATTGTCAACCTACAAGTGGTTTATTGCTGTTATAGAATGGCAGAATGACACCAAAGTGCAATAAATAATTACATTAATAAGAATCATAGCAATAAACAATTCTTCAAGTAACATTTTATAAAGCAAACTGGAGATGATTTACAGGTTTGTCACATTAGTACAGATTCTTACTGTACTAATAGTAGATTATTACATAAAATATAACCTAAAAAATGTATCTGAATAATGTCTTTAAAGCAGAATTTGAATTTGTCTCATATAACACAAAAAAATACTGACACAAAATACTAAAAATACTGACAGTAAAAAAAAGAAAAAAGCATATGATACAAAATACTACATATAATACTAATAATAATAATTTGAATTTGTCTCATATCTTATATGATGAAGTTCGCATCATTGATTCTGTTTTATTCTTGTTCATAACTGTGAAGCTGCTTTGAAACACTTGGTATTAGAAATAAAGCGCTGGAGAAATAAAGGTCATTAACACAGATATATACGTGACTGTAGTTCGGTGTAATTAAATCTCACCTGGATACGGAGAGGTAGAATATTCCCAGAGATACGAGGGAGATGCCGATGTGGAAGGAGACGCCGACGGCCCCGTATTCCTTAAACACCTTCCTGAGCTGCTGTGTCCGACTGAGCTTCCCGTCTGACCTTTGACCTTCAGCGCTGGACACTGACGACACGTGATCCTGGTGGAGGAGTTCAAGAGGAGAGATTTAAGAGATCAACAAATACTGACACAAAATACTCTAAAATATCAAAAAATACTGACACAAAATACTCAAAAATATCAAAAAATACTGACACAAAATACTCAAAAATATCAACAAATACTGACACAAAATACTCAAAAATATCAAAAATACTGACACAAAATACTCAAAAATATCAACAAATACTGACACAAAATACTCAAAAATATCAAAAATACTGACACAAAATACTCAAAAATATCAAAAAATACTGACACAAAATACTCAAAAATATCAAAAATACTGACACAAAATACTCAAAAATATCAAAAATACTGACACAAAATACTCAAAAATATCAACAAATACTGACACAAAATACTCAAAAATATCAACAAATACTGACACAAAATACTCAAAAATATCAACAAATACTGACACAAAATACTCAAAAATATCAACAAATACTGACACAAAATACTCACAAATATCAACAAATACTGACACAAAATGCTCAAAAATATCAACAAATACTGACACAAAATGCTCAAAAATATCAACAAATACTGACACAAAATACTCAAAAATATCAACAAATACTGACACAAAATACTCAATTTCAAAAAATGTACACAAAATACTCAAAAAAATACTGACACAAAATACTCAAAAATACTGATACAAAATACTTAAATTTCACAAAATATTGACAAACTACTGATACAAAATACTCACAAATATAAAAAAATACTGACAAAAAATACTCAAAAATAAAAAAGAATACGGACACAAAAAAAAAAAAAAATACTGACACAAAATACTCAAAAAATAATAATACTGACAATACTCAAAAATAAATTAAAAATACTGACAAAATACTCAAAAATAATAAAAAATACTGACAAAATACTCAAAAATAATAAAGAAATACGGACATAAAATACTGATACAAAATACAAAAAAAAATACTGACACAAAATACTCAAAAAATAATAATACTGACAATACTCAAAAATAAATTAAAAATACTGACAAAATACTG
>NC_136886.1:829258-856758 GCF_949152265.1 Phoxinus phoxinus
ACACACACAAACACACACACACACACACACTCTCTCTCCGTTAGTGAGTCTCTCTCTCTCTCTCTCTCTCTCTCTCTCTCTCACACACACACACACACACACACACACACACACTCTCTCCGTTAGTGAGTCTCTCTCTCTCTCTCTCTCTCTCTCACACACACACACACACACACACACACACACACACACACACACACACACACACACTCTCTCCGTTAGTGAGTCTCTCTCTCTCTCTCTCACACACACACACACACACACACACACTCTCTCTCTCCGTTAGTGAGTCTCTCTCTCTCTCTCTCTCTCTCTCTCTCTCTCTCTCACACACACACACACACACTCTCTCTCTCCGTTAGTGAGTCTCTCTCTCTCTCTCTCTCTCTCTCTCTCTCACACACAGAATCTCTCTCTATCTCTCAGATGCTGTTAGTGAGTCTCTCTCTCTCTCTCTCTCTCTCTCACACACACACACAAACACACACACACACACACACTCTCTCTCCGTTAGTGAGTCTCTCTCTCTCTCTCTCTCTCTCTCTCTCTCTCACACACACACACACACACACACACACACACACACACACACTCTCTCCGTTAGTGAGTCTCTCTCTCTCTCTCTCTCTCTCTCACACACACACACACACACACACACACACACACACTCTCTCCGTTAGTGAGTCTCTCTCTCTCTCTCTCTCTCACACACACACACACACACACACACACACACACACACACACACACACACACACACACACACACACACACACACACACACACACACACACACACTCTCTCAGTGATCACACAGGTGTTACAGTGACTAACAAGTGTGACTTCACAAATAAATAAGAGAGTTGTTGTTTTCTTCACTTAAAAGTGTGATCACTGAATTTGACACTCATGAAAAGCGCACAGGAGAAAAGCACAGATGTGTGTGTGTCCATGAATCCTGCATTTGTACAGATCTTGGTTATGTGAACGTTACAAGTAATATCATTCTTCAAGCCAGAGGTGTAAAGAGGACCGGGAAAACACACTTGAGGAAAAGCACTGAGTACAGCGAAATAACAGCGTACGAGTCTCTGAATCCAGTCCGACTCCAGTAAAGAGTCTCAGAGTCTCTGATCTCGACAGTTTTACTCACTGATCAGTTTCCCTCTCTCTTGGTTTTTAGATATTTATCCTGTTGTACAGCACAATGGCCAACTACTGTCTTTATTAATCTATATAAATAAAAGTAAAAAATTAATAAAAAAAATGCCCAAACATGCACTACTCCTCGACACCTAAGAGACATGACCGTGAAAACAAGAAACAATTGATTTGTAAGATGAGAAATCGTGTTTATTTTCTAAAATCGAAATATAACTGTAATATTGTAATAAATAAAGGTCGACACGACATCGACTCTCACGTCCCAGTTCAGCTCCAGTGCACATAAAGGCCATCAGTGAACCATCAACAACGTCATAAATATAGCGGATAAATAAAATAATGTTACATAAAATTCTAAGTCTACTTGCACTGGATGTAGTGGTTTCGGCCTCATCATGACCTCATCATGACCTCATCATGACCTCATCATGACCTCATCTCATATACGTGACCCTGGATCCCAAACCCAGTCTGGAGCCGCACGGGTATATCTGTGGCTATAGCAACTATACAGCGTATGGGTCAAAATTATCCATTTTTCTTTTATGCCAAAAATCATGAGGATATTAAGATCATGTTCCATGAAGATATTTAGTAAATGTCCTACCGTAAATATATAAAACATGTATTTTTGTGAGTGAATGCAGCACAATCGTGAACATAAATGCACAACTTTAAAGGAGATTTTCTCAATGTTTACATTTTTTTGCTCCTCAGATTCCAGATTTTCAATAGTTGTGTCTCGGCCAAATATTAATATCCTAACAAACCACACATCAATGGAGAGATTATTTATTCAGCTTTATATGATGTATAAACCTTAATTTTAGAAAAAAAAATTACCCATGGACTGGTTTTGTGAGCCAGGGTCACATATATGAACACCTGTGATTGAGCAGCTACTGCAATGAGCTGGCATTAGTGTAAAGCTGTCTTGTTAAAGGGATAGTTCACTTTGAAATTAAATGTTGGTGTGTTTTATCTTACCTGAAGTGCATCAAGATGTCGGTGTCTTTGTCTCCGCAGTAGTTTCAATGTTGATATTTTTAGGTCAAACCGTTCTTGTCTGTCAGTCATATAATGCAGGTCTATAGGCACTGTCTCCAAAAGCATGCAGAGAAAAGTCCAAATTACACAATTCCCCATCGTAAGTGCACATTGATGGCCTAAGACACGAAACAAGCGGTTTGTGTGAGAAAACAAACAGTATTTATGTATATATGTATGTATTAGTCGCAGACTAAGCCAGAACGTGCGCACACGTCACACACCAGGAAGCGCGCGCGCTCAGATCACTTGGACGTGGTTGTGTACAAGAGGTAAAAACGATATAAATACTGTTGGTTTTATCACACAAACCGCTCGTTTCGTGTCTTAGGCCATCAATGTGCACTTACGATGGGGAATTGTGTAATTTGGACGTCTCTGTGAGGTGGTGACCATAACCCTAATGGAGTTTGGGAGAGTAAAGGCGAAACACACAGCCTAGTTCCTTCTACGCCCTCAGAAAATGTGGTAATTGCATTACTCTTCACACATGTGGAGTAAAAATTACATTTACTTAAAAACTGTAGTCAAGTAGAGAGTAAAAGTTGATATCTGATAGGCTACTTTTGAGAACATTATTAAAGAGCAGGGGCCTCATTTATAACCACTGCGTACGCACAAAACCGGCCCTGAGAGAGGCGTACGCAACTTCCGACGCATAAGTTGTGATTTATAAAAACAAACTTGACGGGAAAATGTGCGCACCTGCACGCAAACTCTGACCCGTGGCGTACAAACGTTTTGGAGACGGAGCAGTTTGGCGACACCGATGGTGAGCTGGAGTTAAATGTCTTTTTGGTCACTTTTAGACAGAAAATCGAAATAAAATTATACATATACAGAAAGATAATACAAATATATTCACTCACCAGCCTATCACTTGAAGCAAATATCCACATCTTAAATGTCCGCGCCAGCGAGCGCGTTGGGCCGTCAGTGAAACTGACGCATATCTAACGGCAGATGAAGTAAAACTGTAAATCTTCATTATGAGTCCTAATCATAAATAGGCTACAGTTTATATAAAACAATGATTTAAACTATGTTTTATTTCTGATATAAACATTTAGATTAAATATGCCATATCATTAACGGAGTTAAACACTTAAACTACATGACATTTAGTGAAAAGTAAAAAAAAAAAAAAATAATAATAATATATATATATATTCTATAAATAGCCTATAAATATTTGTTGTGGATGCAATGCTTTTGATTACGTTTCCTTTGGCATGCTGTGTTTTAATGTTTTAACTACAGAGATTGCTTATCATGATAGCAGATTGTGCAAATATAATGCACAACAAGGTCGATCTGTTTCCATTAAAAATATAAATCAATTAAAAAGACTATTTGGCCAGTGGAAAAGATTGAGAAAAACTTTCTCTGAAATGTATTTTACACTATTTGATTTATTTATTCAAAAACAAGGCAAGGATAGGCTACTAAATTATTTTTATTAATGTAATGTGACGGCACATCCGTATTTCATATTTTCCTAATGTCTTGTAGCGTTAAACATGTTATCACGTGGATGAATAATCATATGCAAATTATATGCAGATGAGGATATGCATAGTTAAACTAGGCGTTGTAAGCTCATATGGTTATTTCGGGGAGGAGACACATGTGCGCAAAGTGAATCCTGCGCAGGTTCTGGCGTACGCACGCTTTTATAAGTCTGAATATTTTTTTGCGCACGCAATTTTTGGCTTTTGGACGCACGTACACTTTTAGTAAAGATCCTACGCACAGTTTTATAAATGAGCCCCAGATAACTGTGAACGAACACTTTATTAATGTCACTGAACGTTTCTCTGAGAAGGTTCCCTGTTCGCTTTCCACATTTATTCACAAAGAAAAACAATTCAAATCAACATAAAAAAATAGATATTTTAAAGTGTTCAGCAGAAAAGGCGAGAAAAAACAAGCACTACAAAGTGAAAAAATGACAGAGAAAATATTTTATTTTTTATTTATAAAAAATATAAAAGTTCCCACTTAAAGATACTCAGTGAGCTTGAGGAGCTGTGAAGCTAAAACTACAAATGCTCATTTATAAAACAAAGACTAGTTGAAAAAAAAAAAAAAAAGTAACTGAAAATCAGGATATAGTACGTGAATCTTCATCATCATCACACACACAGAACGCCCGTCAGGATGAGTTCAGCTCGAGATGACAGAAGCAGAAACACATGTTGCGCTCGGCTTACGACACGTACACATATTTGATAAGCTAATTTGAATATCTGCCGGTAACCCCTGGGGGATTATGCAAATCTCCGTTACACGAGGCAGTTTGACAACATAAGGCAAAGTCTGTGTCTGTCACTTTCTCCAGCGCGGAGACACACACACTTCACATTCACTCTTTTAATATGCATTTCTATTCTAATCCCTGTTATCATTTACTACACACACACACACACACACACACACACACACACACACACACACACACACACACACACACACACACACACGCAACTGTGTCCTTCGTCGCTCAACCCAGACTGACACACACAGTGTGTCTCCATGCATATAAAAGAGAGTGTGTGTGTTCATTTAGACCTGAAACCTACTTGACGCAAGTACATGAACACACACACACCGTGTCCTTTGTCGCTCAACCCAGACTGACACACACACACACACACACACACTAGCAACTGTGTCCTTCGTCGCTCAACCCAGACTGACACACACACACGTACACGTAATACAGTTTCGATGTTTTTAGTTTTTGTACTGTTTGTATTATTTAGACATTTTATGTGCAATAATATTTGACTATGTCTTTATTTATTACTAATTGCACTTTTTTTCTTGCATTGTCTATTCTAGTTTTTTAAATTGCTATTATGCTATTTATAGACTAGGCTCTAATGTTTGTAATGTTTTTATCTTGTGTTTTACCGGGACCTTAGTACTTAGTGTCGTTCCTTCATATAAATGTAATGACAATCAAAGACTTTGACCCTTGCTGACCTTGATGACCCTTGACCCGTGCTGACCCTGCTGATGTGCTCGTCCTCCTCCAGCTCATCCCTCAGTTCATCTTCCTGTTCGTGGGCTTGAGTGGAGCTTCTCTGTATCTGATCCGACTGGCTCGAGGACCTCACGTCAGGTGACAGAACACACACACACACACACACACACACACACACACACACACACACACACACACACACACACACACACACACACACACACACACACACACACACACACACACACACACACACACACACACACACACACACACACACACACACACACACACACACACACGTTGTTCTCGACCGGCTTGCAGTTCTTTATATGAATATAAGAGTAGTTTGGGTTACACTTTATTGTACAGTGTCATTGTTACATGTGTTACCATAGTAAAAACTATGCATAATTACATGCAATCAACCCTAAACTAAACCAAATGGCATGTACATGTAGTTACTTAATATTACTCAGTACTTAAATATATAATTACACTGTAATACTGACACCTTAAAATAAAGTGTCACCCAGTTTAATTATATATTTAAGTACTGCGTACACTCTAAAAAATGCTGGGTTGTTTCAACACAATTTTGGGTCAAATATAGACAATGGGTTTGTTAATTTTTAAATAACATTTTTAACCCAACGTTTCGGTTTGTCCATATTTGACCCAAAATTGTGTTGAAACAACCCAGCATTTTTTAGAGTGTAATATTAAGAAACTAAATGTACTTACTGTACGGTTAGGGTTTGGTTGAGGGTTAGTTGCATGTAATTATGCATACTTTACTGTTATTACTATGGTAAGTACATGTAACATATGTAACAAATAAAGTGTTACCGTGCATAAACCTGACACACAACACACAATCAGTCACATGACTCATACTGGGCTGTTACTGTAAAGTCCCCCTGTGGTGTAAATCCAGCGTTTACTGTAGTTTATGTGTGTATGTGGAGTTATTAATCTGCTTTAACACACACCATGTGTAAGTTCATAAGTGGACAGCATTGCTGAGTATTTTCTGCTTAAAACTGCAGTGAACCAAAGACAGTCTCAAAAACACGGTGTGAAATCGCTGGTGTTTCTGACGTCACACACTACCTTGACCAATCAGATCAACGTGTGATCGTCACCCAGTGGATCTCTGAGTGAGTGAGTGAGTGGAGGCGGGGCTCATTTGCATATTCATAGAACCGCGAGGGTGTCGAGTTACATTCAAGATATTTTAAGGCACTTAAAGGAGAACTCCAGCGCAAAATGAACCTTTGGTCTAATTACACATTGTTACCTAGTCAACCGTTATCTGAGATTTGTTTTCATGATTATCGAATGTAAATAGTTTTATCTCTAAAAACAGTTTAGCCTATAACGCTAGTATAACGCTAGTATAACGGGCATGGAGTAATGACAAATAAAAATCGCTTGTTAATACCACTAACAAGGCTCAAAATAGCCCCACACTAACACGGCAGCATAATGAGGGTCCCTACATGCAAACCGAAGCATTGAGAACTTTGACAGTGTCCAGACAGTTTAATAAGAAGATATTTTATACATACAGTCAACTTCACGAATACAAGCAGAAGCCATCTTAGAAAAACAGACTCGATCAGTCGATCTACGAACCACCGATCCAAATGCGCTGGACCATATGAGATTCTACACAGTTCAGCGCATATGGATCGGCGTTTCGTAGATCGACTGATCGGTGATCAAAGATGCGTTTTAAGGGATAAAATGATTGCCTACAGCGGGACTTTAACAATGTAACAGGTCATTAGTCTCTGTATTCTAGCTTTTAGAGAATTCTTCATTCTGATTGGACGCGCTGTTTCTAGTGTCTCCTGTTTGCGGTGTGTATTAATTCATCCCTGTGAGAAACACACTCGGCAGTCTGCCAGAGAAGCTGTCCTCCGTCCCCTCCGCCTGATAATCACCCCGCTTCAGTCTCTCCCTCCTCTACAGTCACTCATCCTCATCCTCTCTTTCTCCCCGCCGGCCTGGCCTCACCCTCATTCTGTCAGCTGGGACAGGAGGAACAACCCGGAGCCGTGGAACAGACTCGACCCGACCTATCAGTACAAGGTAAACAGCCCAGCGACTGTTCTGTGATCAGCTGCAGACTGACAGCGCGTCTCCCGCTGTTCCCGGATCAGTTTCATCTCACGCGGATCCGTGACAGGAGACGTCAAGCTGTACATTAGACACACACTTAGTGAGGAGCATCCCAATTCACACACTTAGTGAGGAGCATCCCAATTCACACACTTAGACACTATTCCATGCTGTTTTTAGTATAAATAGTGCGATTAGTGTTTCACACAGCAAGAACAAAGATAATTTAACCCCAAAAAATAACAATTGCACTTTAATACACAGCTTTACAGTCATGAAAGGGATCGCGATTAATCAAATCAAAAATAAAAGTTTGTGTTTACATAATATATGTGTGTGTACTGTGTATAATTATTATGTATATATAAATACACACACATGCATGTAAATATTTAAGTTTTTTTTTAATATCTATATATAAAATTTATATTTATATATAATATAAATGTATATACAGTATATAAATGCAAATATTTCTTAAATATATACATGAATGTGTGTGTATTTATATATACATTATAATTATACACAGTACACACACATATATTATGTAAACACAAACTTTTATTTTGAATGCGATTAATCACGATTAATCTTTTGACAGCCCTAATATTTTTATATTATTTATATTATATATAAATATAACTATTTTATATATAAATAACACATTTTTCTTAAATATATACATGCATGTGTGTGTATTTATATATACAAAATAATTATACATAATACACACACATATTATGTAAACACAAACTTATAATTTGGATTTGATTAATCGCGATTAACCGTTTGTAGCCCTACGTATATCCCAGTGAAGCGCTTCAGGAACAAGAACAAATGACGTCAGGCTGTACATTAGACACACACTTAGTGAGATGCATCCCAGTTCACACACATGCTGTGGTTGGATGCGGTTTTAAAGGGATAGTTCATCCAACAATGAAAATTAGCCCATGATGTTCTCACCCTCACTTCATCCCGGTGTATACGACACTCTTCTCTCAGACCAATACAATATTAGAAAATAATGACACTATTGCATGCTGTTTTTAGTATAAATAGAGCGATTAGTGTTTTCACAATGACATTTTGCACTTCAAATTCTCTTATTTAACTAAAAAACGAACAATTAGACACTTCATGCACTTTCATACACAGCTTTACAGTCATGAAAGGGAAGTTGCGCTCATCTTTTCTTCCCTACACTCTTAAAAATAAAGGTTTCAAAAGGAGGCTTTTGCACTCACTTAATAATGTTGGGTTAAAAATAACCCAACTATGGGGTGGTATAGCACCTTCCCAACTGTGGGTTATTTTAACCCAATGCATTGGTTAAATGTAACCCAACAGTTAAGTTAACTATTTATTTATTTAAATAAATAAAATACACAAGTGTTTATTTGTATAAAACAATAAATATGTCTCAACAAATATATTTTTTAATTACAAACTAAATATTGTGGAGCCTAGAATTTAATGTAAATACACTCTAAAAAATGCTGGGTTGTTTCAACCCAATTTGGGGTCAAATATGGACAAACCCAAACGTTGGGTTAAAAATGTAATGTAAAAATTTAACCCAACGGCTGGGTTTGTCCATATTTGACCCAAAATTGGGTTGAAACAACCCAGCATTTTTTAGAGTGTAGACATACTTTTGTACATACATTCAAAATACACAAGTTTACAAACAACATCCGTATTTAACCCAACAGACGGGTTATTACTAGAAATTACCCAATGATTTACAAATATGAGCCAACATTTTTTTTTTAATAACCCAACATGGTGACCCAATATGTGCAACCCAACAGTTGGGTTAAAAAATAACCCAATGTTTTTTTTACTGTACACTGATGTCACAGAAGAACCAGGGTCCCTAGAGAACCTTCCAGTGAAGAGTTCCTGAAAAACACATAACAGACCGGGTTTAGATTAAGCCAGGATTAGACCTTAGTTAAATTAGGACATTTAAGTAGCTCGTTTAAACGTGCGATAGAAGAAAACATTACGGATGTGCATCTTGAGACAAAACAATGACACTGATATATTTTAATAAATGTCAGTGCAAGTTTTAGTCTGGGTCTGTGAATAATCTAAAGTAAGCTTTTGTGCAATGGGAAGGTTCCATCATGGATGTTAAAGGTTTTTTATTGGCATCTAAAGTTCCTTCCCATTGCACAAAAAGGAACTTAATAGTGGAAAAGGATTATTTAAATGTTCTTCTCACCAAGAAAAAATGGTTCTTTTAGGAACTCTTCGCTGAAAGGTTCTTTTCGGGATCCAAAAATGGTTCTTTATGGCATTACTGCAAAAACCTCCTTTTGGAACCTTTATTTTTAAGAGTGTATAGTGCCGTATATCAGAGAAACTCTTCAGGAACAAGAACACATGTGGGCGGGGCTTGATTGTGTCTGTGGGGAGTTGATTGGATGGTTGTGGTTTGCTATTGGCTGATCTCATGTGAGTGACAGGTTATAGCCCCGCCCACATCCTCAGAGAAGAGAAGAGATGCTGCGAGAGGAACTTATTCTGAGTCAACATTACCAGGAACATGAAGTTTAAAACTATGCATAATTCATTTAGAATAAACAATGCAATATTCCATAAAAAAAATAAGAATTGTCCATTTTGATTTCATGGTGACTTGTTTGTAGATAAGCCTTGTGCGCCCGAGGCTCGTGAGAACAACACAGCGTTCGTTCACGTCTGCTTTAGAAGCAATAATTGATCTCGCAGCGGGTGAATGTTCTGTTCTCGTTTGGAACATCTTCATCACCTCCAACCATTAATGAAAGAATTAACAACGGCAGACGGAGAGAATGAGAGAGGATTCCTCAGAGAAGACACGCGTGTTCATGGGAAGTTGGCGTTCAGGCTCACGAAAGGTCACGACTCGACATGTTTAATTCTCAGAAGGAGCCAAAGGTCAGAAATCAAGAATCCGGCGGCGTCTCAACATTAATCATAATGAGAGAAACAGAAGCAGAGAGAGATCAATGTGAATATGAGAATAAAATAACACCGGCTGAGGAACGTGTCTCCTGTCACACATTCAGAACATAAACATGCTTTCTGCCACAGAAAACCTGACGCTCGAGACCTTTTCAGCAAAGCATGAACACAGGAACTGTGGGATTCTTTCAGCCGTTTCATGGTCAAGGAGAAATTATGCGTCTGGACACTCAGTGAAGTAACAGCAAACTCCTCCACAGAGGAATCATTCACGTCATAAACGCTGCATTACACACTCAACTTTAACCAATGATTGATCAGTAAATAAGCACATCTAATCAAAAGTAACGATCAGAGAACATTCAAAAGTAACGTTCAGAGAACATTCAAAAGTAACGATCAGAGAACATTCAAAAGTAACGTTCAGAGAACATTCAAAAGTAACAATGAGAGAACATTCAAAAGTAACGTTCAGAGAACATTCAAAAGTAACGTTCAGAGAACATTCAAAAGTAACGTTCAGAGAACATTCAAAAGTAACGTTCAGAGAACATTCAAAAGTAACAATGAGAGAACATTCAAAAGTAACGTTCAGAGAACATTCAAAAGTAACAATCAGAGAACATTCAAAAGTAACGTTCAGAGAACATTCAAAAGTAACGTTCAGAGAACATTCAAAAGTAACGTTCAGAGAACATTCAAAAGTAACAATGAGAGAACATTCAAAAGTAACGTTCAGAGAACATTCAAAAGTAACAATCAGAGAACATTCAAAAGTAACGTTCAGAGAACATTCAAAAGTAACGTTCAGAGAACATTCAAAAGTAACGTTCAGAGAACATTCAAAAGTAACGCTTAGAGAACATTCAAAAGTAACGATCAGAGAACATTCAAAAGTAACGTTCAGAGAACATTCAAAAGGAACGATCAGAGAACATTCTAAAGTAACGTTCAGAGAACATTCAAAAGTAACGTTCAGAGAACATTCAAAAGTAACGTTCAGAGAACATTCAAAAGTAACGTTCAGAGAACATTCAAAAGTAACGTTCAGAGAACATTCAAAAGTAACGCTTAGAGAACATTCAAAAGTAACGATCAGAGAACATTCTAAAGTAACGTTCAGAGAACATTCAAAAGTAACGTTCAGAGAACATTCAAAAGTAACGTTCAGAGAACATTCAAAAGTAACGTTCAGAGAACATTCAAAAGTAACGTTCAGAGAACATTCAAAAGTAACGTTCAGAGAACATTCTAAAGAACATTTAAAATATACACAAAAATGTGTCAATATGTCCGTCTTGGAGAGTATTTACATAAAGACAGTCAGTTACGTCTGTAGTGAATAAACAGTTGGGAAAGAAATCGAAAGCGTGTCATTATATTAGATCCATGCATTCAGTAAAAGCCTAAAGCAAACACCCGGTGCTGTCTGTCATTAACAATAAAGGCAAAATCACTCACTGCTCTTGACTGAGTAACTTTAGTGGCTTTAATACAAATCAATGTATATTTAATTTATACAGTGAAAACTATGCAGTTCACAAACACAAATTCTCTCGTGCACTTTTCCTGAAAAACAAACAAAGCCAGATCACGAAACAAAGGCCAGCAGAACCTGTCAGACACTGTTTTTGTTATTGCCAGTGTGTGTGTGTGTGTGTGTGTGTGTGTGTGTGTGTGTGTGTGTGTGTGTGAGAGAGTGTGTGAGAGAGAGTGTGTGAGTGCTCTTGTTTGTCGTTTATGAGATTCTGATGATCTTAATTTACGCTAACTACATTTAAATGTATTCTCTCGTTCTCTCTACACAGTTGGTGGCCATCAACACAGACTATGAGCGTCTGAAGAAGGAAGGACCTGACTTTTAAAAGACCTCAGAGGATCCACACACACACACACACAAACACTAATTAAATCACTTATTTTAATAGCTAGCTAAAATGTGAAGCAACACTGGTTTCATGATTAATAACAATAAATGTTTCTTGAGCATCAAATCAGCATTTTAGAATGATCATGTGAAGTAATGAAGCTGAACGTTCAGCTTTGATCACAGGAATACATTGCACTTTACTATATAAATTGTAATATTTCACATATACATATGCACTTTACATGCGAGGTGTGATGTGGTTCGCCATCAGTTATGATTCTCACGCGTCTCATGATAACCGATCACAACTGAACTCACCACAAAATTGCAATTTCTGAGTGAACTATTCCTTTAAAAAAAACATGAGAATCAAATGTGTTTGTCACACACGTCACACAGTTTGAGTCTCTATTTGTTCGAGAACACAAATGTGCGCCGTCTTTGTCCAACCGCCGAAAACCAAATGTTTGCGGGCCTTTAGAAAAGCCTGTAAGTTTGTTGTGGGCATATTTGCAGGACATTAGGAGGGAGAATTGCCGGGCAGCGTGAGCATAGTGAGAATAATGCATGTTATCTAGCAGCAATCACTCCTGTCCTCTGCACAGCTGGGTACCCAAACACACACACACACACACACACACACACACACACACACACCGAAAGCATTCACACACACACACCGAAAGCATTCAGTGCTTCAATAAAGAGTATGCTCCTCATCTCTGCCTTCACACACACACACACACACACACACACACACACACACACACACACACACACACACACACACACACACACACACACACACACACCTCCAGACGCTCCACCTGCGGCGTGTAAGCGCTGCTTCTGTCAGGCTCCAGCACATGCTGACAGGTAATCAGGATGGTTGAAGAAATGCATGCGGCATAATCACACACACACACACACACACACACACACACACACACACACACACGGGCCGTCATTACCTAAGCGGAAGGCACTGTGACCCGTCACGATTGCATTGCCTCCATTTGTTATTTTTTTTGTATTGCTATTCATCTATAGGCCGAACACACACACACACACACACACACACACACACACACACACACACACACCTCCGACCGTCCCGCTATACAAGTACAAACAACTACAGACACAATCACATTAAATAAATAAATAATGCATATTCTGCTCTAATATTCACAAACAAAGACTCGAGCTTGAGAAGTTCAGAGACTCGTGACGGCCGTGAGTGTGTGTGTGTGTGTGTGTGTGAGCATCTGAAGATCACGGTGATTAATGACTAAGGCCAGCTGTAAACGCTCATCCATTACTTGAACTAAACAATGCATGAAATTCACCTCACTAATGTTATATAAGCAGCATAATATCCAAGTATACGTCTCTATTCAGTTCATAACCACTTCAGGAGTATCATGCAAGAAACAAACAAGTACTGACTGTAAAGATCTACATGTCTGTCAATTTGTTTTTTAGAGAAAAAAAAACTAACTGGAATCAGATATGCAAATTAGCTTTGTGCTGAAATCATACTTTTGTACCGTAAAGTCAAGCATCTTGAATTCTGGACAATATAACATATAGTGATGGAGATGCATGTAGATATCAATTACATGCTGAAAAACTTCAACAGTTATACTAATGAAAAGGTAGTTTTAGACATTTTTTGACTTACCTGCATTCACCTGCTGCATCATGATTCTAATAACAATATGAAATCAAAATGATGAGGTTATTCATTTAGAAATACTAGACACTACGTCTGAAATAAAGGAAAATCACAATCAGTTTTTGAAGGAATAACAGCGAACAATGAAGATTCAGTGATCAGTTACTCACCCTCACTTCATTCATTGTTCTGACTCTTTCTTCTTCAGCAGATGTTTAGCAGACGTTTAGCAGACGTTCAGCAGACGCACGTTTAGAAGACATTCAGCCAACGTTGAGCAGACGTTTAGAAGATGTTGAGCAGACGTTTAGAAGATGTTGAGCAGACGTACAGCAGACATTGAGCAGACGTTTAGAAGATGTACAGCAAACGTTCAGCAGATGTTGAGCAGACGTTTAGAAGATGTTGAGCAGACGTTTAGATGATGTTGAGCAGACGTACAGCAGACATTGAGCAGACGTTTAGAAGATGTACAGCAAACGTTCAGCAGATGTTGAGCAGACGTACAGCAGATGTTGAGCAGACGTTTAGCAGACGTTTAGCAGACGTTCAGCAGACGCACGTTTAGAAGACATTCAGCCAACGTTGAGCAGATGTTTAGAAGATGTTGAGCAGACGTTTAGAAGATGTTGAGCAGACGTTTAGAAGATGTTGAGCAGACGTACAGCAGACGTTGAGCAGACGTTTAGAAGATGTTGAGCAGACGTTTAGAAGATGTTGAGCAGACGTTTAGAAGATGTTGAGCAGACGTTTAGAAGATGTTGAGCAGACGTACAGCAGACGTTGAGCAGACGTTTAGAAGATGTACAGCAAACGTTCAACAGATGTTGAGCAGACGTTTAGAAGATGTTGAGCAGACGTTTAGAAGATGTTGAGCAGACGTTCAGCAGACGTACAGCAGACGTTTAGAAGACGTTTAGAAGATGTTCAGCAGATGTTGAGCAGACGTTTAGAAGATGTTGAGCAGACGTTTAGAAGATGTACAGCAGACGTTCAGCAGACGTTGAGCAGACGTTTAGAAGATGTACAGCAGACGTTTAGAAGATGTTGAGCAGACGTTTAGAAGATGTACAGCAGACGTTTAGAAGATGTTGAGCAGACGTTTAGAAGATGTACATCAGACGTTCAGCAGATGTTGAGCAGACGTTGAGCAGACGTTGAGCAGACGTTTAGAAGATGTACAGCAGACGTTTAGAAGATGTACAGCAGACGTTTAGAAGATGTTGAGCAGACGTTCAGCTGACGTACATCAGACGTTTAGAAGACGTTCAGTAGATGTTCAGCAGACGTTCAGTAGATGTTCAGCAGACGTTTAGAAGATGTACAGCAGACGTTTAGAAGATGTACAGCAGACGTTCAGCAGATGTTGAGCAGACGTTGAGTAGACGTTCAGTAGATGTTGAGCAGACGTTCAGCTGACGTACATCAGACGTTTAGAAGACGTTCAGCAGACGTTGAGTAGACGTTCAGTAGATGTTGAGCAGACGTTCAGCTGACGTACATCAGACGTTTAGAAGACGTTCAGTAGATGTTCAGCAGATGTTCAGCTGACGTACATCAGACGTTTAGAAGACGTTCAGTAGATGTTCAGCAGACGTTTAGAAGACGTTCAGCAGACGTTTAGAAGATGTACAGCAGACGTTCAGCAGATGTTGAGCAGACGTTGAGCAGACGTTCAGAAGATGTTGAGCAGACGTACAGCAGACGTTGAGTAGACGTTCAGTAGATGTTGAGCAGACGTTCAGTAGATGTTCAGCAGTCATTCTGAATACGTTGAGCCGACGTTTAGAATATGTTCAGCAGACCTTTAGCAGACGTTAAGCACGTTGAGTTACAGTGAAATCAGACCATGATCAACACAAATCAGACCTGAGAGCCTCAGTAAGACTTTATGACTTTAGTTTTGGAATAAAGTTCCACAGAATAGTGGTATATGACCCTGTTAGGGAGTTTCTTGTAGTTTCATTTTTGGCTGAACTACTTCTTTAATTATCAATGGTTGGTTCTACAGGGTCCTGTTTAATAAGACAATATATGAAATGACAAACACACGGTGAGAGAAGCAGCACAGTCAGTTCTGGCCTCCAGCTCTGTGTTCTGCATCTCGTGTGTGTGTGTGTGTGTGTGTGTCAGTGAGTAAGTGTTTGTGTGTGTATATTTGTGAGTGAATGTTAGAGAGTGTGTTTGAGAGTGTGAAGTGAGAACAGCTTCCTCGAGCTGTTGGTCACAGCTGAGACTGCAGTGTGAAAATCTGTTTACCAGACATACGTGTGTGTGTGTGTGTGTGTGTGTGTGTTCAGCTCAGGTGTAAACAAATGTTTGCATGGCTGTCAAATGTATACAGACCTGAGGCAGAATACTAAAGTATCAAGACAAAAGCAAACTTCAGTGAAAGCAAAGAAATCCCATATTAAATTGTACTTAATGTCATCATGAAATAATTTTTTTCCCAAGAAATATTAGTTTATTCTAAATGATTTATCAGTGCACATCATTAGTTTTAATAATGTTGAATGAGAATAAGTTCCTCTTGCAGCATCTCTTCTCTTCTCTGATGATGTGGGCGGGGCAACCTGTCACTCACATGAGATCAGCCAATAGCAAACCACAACCATCCAATCAGTTCCTCACAGACACAATCAAGCCCCGCCCACATGTGTTCTTGTTCCTGAAGCGTTTCTCTCGTATATATACGGCACTATAGAGAAGAAAATACTTCATTTTCATGCCGATCTTAATATTAAAGGTAAACTTGTTTCCATTAGCTTTAGAGACAGACTGAACTGATGAATGAAGCTCATATGATCCCTAAGTTCTCAGTCTGTAGTATTTTAGAGGAAATTACAGCAAAACAATCTTGTAAATAATGAAGGAAAGAATGAAAATGATTTTCTGAAGTCGTTCCTAAGGATGCTTTGGGAATAAAATGACTCGCACAATTCAGACTTTGTCTAAAGTCGCAATTGGGAAAGAAAAAAAATCCAGAATTGTGAAATAAAAAGTCACAATTACCTTTTTAGTTTTTATTCTGTACACGGCAGAAACAAACGTTCATGTTTTAAACCTGCATTAACCGGCAGTGATGGACACTTTTCAAAACTAATGAGGGACGATGAACAAATATTAATTTCTAGGTGAACTATTCCTGTAAGTACAGTAATGTGTGTGTGTGTGTGTGTGTGTGTGTGTGTGTGTGTTCTGTTCTTCTTGGGGTCTGTCAGGCTGTTGAGTGAAGCCTCCTCATCTCTCCACGGGACTGTTATTGCTCTCTAACAGACACTTACACTTTATTATGAGATGATTACGGCACATTAGCCATTGTTAGGAGTTTAAATGGGACTCTAAAACGCCACTTAAGCCATCGACTCCGTAACGCCACATCACGGTCCTGCAGGGCTTTAATTATGACACGCGTTCAAACGCAGACGTGCCACTCCAAATAAACGAGCGCAATTAATTGCAACCGCTGTCGTCTATCCGGCCCTCGCTGATTTATTGTCAAATTAGTGGCTGTCTGTGCCTGAAGGAGGAGGAGAGGATTCCCGATCGTGTCAGCTCATCTCCGAGATCCCAACGCAAACACACACTCCGACACGGACCAATGACGAGCGCCGCCGACAGCGGGATTCACTCGTGATGCGTTTGTTCACGGATTGAGAGGAAACATGGCAGCCTGTAGAAACGCTTGCGGGAAAACGATTCAATTTGGCACACATATAGAGGACAGACTGAACATGAACCACCGCGATTAGAGTCCCTCTAGCGCCACCAACTGTTCAAAGTTGCACTGTTGTTTATGCTAATGATTTTTGAACCATAAGAGCTAGAAACAAAATCTTCTGATTTCTCAACTCAAGATTCATTTTTCATGAACATGAACATTTTTCCGCCATCTGGAATTTTTCGAAAAACTATTTTTCCGAACTCATCCTAGACAGTTGTGTCTGATTTTCAGCAAAATTAGCTCACGGCATTTTTAGACCATGTTGGCTTTTTGATAAACGTAACCATTTTCGAATAAAGCACTTGACGGAGAACGTAAAAATGGACGTAAGGCTTTATCTCTGCAACGCTTTAGTGTATTGAGATGAAACTTGGTACATGTCATCACAATCATGACCTGAGGATACTTGCAGTGTTTCGGCACAGCGCCACCTACAGGTCAGGAGAAATGGAAAATTTGCTTTTTTTTTGCTTATAGAACGTTTTTCCCAAACATTGCGACGAATTTTGGAAGTTAGCAATTCTTTATTTAATTGTACAATATTTTATTTTACGCACACATTATGTGTCATCAGCACTATGCCCTGAAGTTACTCAAAGTTTCCAAGACACTGCCACCATGTGGTCAAAAATTAATAATGAAATTCCCAAAATACCAATAGCTTTTGATTATTATTCTTATTTTTTTTTTTAAATGAAACTAGGGTTGATAGATTCCTTCAGTCATAGAGAGAACAATGATACCAATTATGCCATATTTGGTAAAAAAAAAACTTTATTAATGTTATTTATCAATGTTAGTTCATAAAAATACAATTGTTCATTGTTTTTACACAGTGTATTATCTAATGTTAACATATATAACTTACGAATTAAAAAGTGTCTTAGTAAATGCAGTATTGTTATTTCATGTTAACAAATGAAACATTGTAAAGTGTTACCATTATTATTTGTGAAATGTTCTTGCATATTTCAACACAAACTCTTTAAATTAATTTAGTCTGGGATTTACTTTGAAACTGTTTTCACGCAGAAATTACAAGTAAATGTCACAATAGGCAACACTCAAAATATAATTACTTATTTCTTCTTGTGATTTTAAGGTTTGACGTGAACAAACTCTCCACAGATTCAGTTTTAATGCTCACTTTAATCCATTGATTAAGCAGCCGCTCTTTCAGTCTGTCACATTTACTCCGAGATGTATTTTTAAACGCACGTTTCTGAATAATCCTCTGACTCAAAACACATTATTCCACTGAAGATGACGGGCCAGAACTACTGCTGTGATCAGAACAGAGTCGATCAATAATCTCCACCCACAGCGCACACACACACACACACACACACACACACACACACACACACACAGACACACACACACACACACACACGATCAGCAAAAAGAGTTGCATTTTTCTACGGCTTGATTTTATTGGGATTAGACATTTTTAGAAAATCATTTGTAAAGATCTGTCCATTTACAAAGAATCCTGTTGTGATAAAACTGTTTGCAGAATCCTGGAGAATGAACGTGGAAGATTGTAGACGTGTGCAACATGAAAGCATTTATCAATATCATCTGTTCACAACTGCGGCGTAAACACTCGGATGAGATCCGACGACACACACACAAACTCCAGACGTTCACAGGCTTCACACACACACACACACACACACTACTGTACACTTACAAAAACAGCTTCCATTATTAAAGGCTGAACAACTAAGACTCGAGTAAAAAAATTGAGCTTTTTAGAAGAACAGAAAATGAGAATCACAGTCTGTAAACATTTAGCATCATTAGTCGGTTATAGAATTGTTTGTTCCTCACTCGATATGGAAGATAAAGATTTCGAACATCACCCGAAGGAATTGGGTCTATTATTAAACTGTCCAGAGTGCTTCACTCTCCATGTTCGAGTCGGTTTGATGGGATTGGGAGATTTCCTACATGCACTACTGGTCACTTTAAGACTTATAGTTCCAGTGAATGATTAATAAAGTAGGGATTGATCGTAAAGCTAAACAAAAAACGATATAAAGAAAAATAGGCCTCTTCGTAAGTGTGTGTTAACGGGATTCGCTCCGCTCCGGGTTACCCAGATCTCCCGGTTTAATGGTCGTGGAATCCGGGCATCGGGAACGGACGGGCGAACGCCTCGACGCGTGAGCGCAGACCAGCGATACGAGACGCCGCCTCCGCGTCCTCCAGCAGGAAACTCTTGAAATCAGACAGTTTCTCTGGAGAAAAACAACAAAAGTTTTAACCTTTTTTAGTTTATTTTTATAATTTTGCCCGTGTTAATGCCGACTGCATGCATTTATCCACAGTTGTGTATTTTTATTGGAATTTTAAAGCATATTAAAAACACCACAGACATACATGTGATGAATCGATCATTATATTTGATTTAACCCTTGTGCATCCTTATGGACATTTCTGTCTTTTTCAGTTTCGTGTTTTATGACCACTTTGCCTGTGTTTATGCCAACTGCATAATATTTGGCACAGGTGTGTATTTTTATTGGAATTGTACTATTTCACCTTCATTTTCTTTAAAAAAATCTATTTTGCACAAGTAACACAAAATAGTTCCTTTTGGAAAAAAATGTCCCCATTGAAACCCATTACAACTGCAATTTATTATTCCCAGGGCCATTTAACTATAAAACGATGCAATCTTTGTTAACAGGCTTTCATTCTGTTGGCAAGGCTTCAAAATTGTAATTTTTACTATTTTTTACCAGATTGTGCCATGTGTGTGTGTGCTTGTAATATTTGAGAGAGAGAAACTACAAATCCCAAACCCAAAAATAAAATTTGGGAACATAACTTATTAGATTCATGGCTTTGATTTTCTAGTAGTTTTAAAGTTACAACATATTTCATAAAATATAAATTTTATATAAAATAATGTTCATAAATCATTTTCATAAATTTAAACCTATGTAACATTTTTTTTTTTTTACTTCAACACTTATTGCCGAGAGTCTTCTTTAAAATGAGACCAAACTTGAGTCTGTGCTGCCACAAGCTTCACATTTTTATGACAGTTTTTTGTATATATATTTGATATTTTTATATATTCATAACTTTTTTAATTGATGCACAAGGGTTATTAACGTAAGAGAAAATGACAGAACAGGAAGCTGTTTTCCTGCATGTTTTCTTTTACTTTAGTAAACCCCACAGTAACGCTGTCGGGCAAACACTCAGTACAGCACGATAAACACCGTATGGTTTATTCATGTGGTTTCCAGTGAATGACTGGTTTACTCACTGGTCTTGGTCTTCACATCCAGAGCGATCTTGATGCCCTGATCTATGAAATCCACAACCTGATGAAAGTCTGACTCCTTGAACTGGCGTGACGTGAGCGCAGGGGTTCCTGGGAAACCAGAAGATGAATTACAGCACTCAATTCCATACACATGTATTTCATGTGAATTTTGGGATAATGCATTAAAAAAAACACCAAGATGTGCATAAAATGTTAAAAATGCGCATAAACTCATGCACTCAAATCCTATGTTTCCACACACATAATTTTATGTGAATTTTGGGATATTGCATACGACATAAAATCTTAAAAATGCGCATAAACTCATGCACTCGAACGCCTCACCCAGTCGAAGGCCGCCGGGCGTGAGCGCGCTCTTGTCTCCGGGACACGTGTTCTTGTTGGCCGTGATGGACACCAGTTCCAGAACTCGTTCTGCACGCGCTCCGTCCATTCCCAGAGGCCTCAGATCCACCAGAACCAGATGATTATCAGTTCCTCCTGAACATGCCCAACACAAACACCGTCAGTGGAGCTCTCGGGTCACTTCAAAAGACACTTAACGGAGCAGTTCACTTCAGAATTAACATGTCCTGATAGTTTACTCTCCCGCACGTCATCCGAGATGTTCACGTCTTTCTTTCTTCAGTGGAACAGAAATGATGTTTGTGAGGAACACACTCCAGATGTTCTCCATATAGTGTCTTCAATGGTCCAGCGGGTCGAAGGTCCAGATGTGAGTTTCAGCTTCAAAGTCTCTCACGATCCAGCCGAGGAATAAGAGTCTCATCTAGACAAACCAGCGGATATTTTATATAGAAATACACATTTATAAACGTTTAACCACTAATGCTGGTCTTGCACTCGCTGTGATGCGCCACACATTACATCATCAGTTGAAAGGTCATATAAATGAAAGGACATAAAAGGTCCATAAATGAAAGAGCAAAACATTTGTATTTTCTCCTCCAACTTTAAAATCGTCCGATATCGTGGTTTTAACTTGTATTAAAAAAAATTATAGGTGCCGTTTGACTCAGTCTTTGCACATTAGCTTTATAAACACTGGGTCGGTTTCTTCAAGCGTGACCTTTCAACCTGATGATGTAATGTGTGGCGCATCACAGCGAGTGCTAGACCAGCATTAGTGGTTAAAAGTTTATAAATGTGTATTTCTATATAAAATGGCGGCTGGTGTGTCTAGATGAGACTCTTGTTCCTCGGCTGGATCGTGAGAGACTGAAACTCACATCTGGACCTTCGACCCGCTGGACCATTGAAGACACTATATGGAGAACATCTGGAGTGTGTTCCTCACAAACATCATTTCTGTTCCACTGAAGAAAGGAAGACGATCTTGGATGACGTGCAGGAGAGTAAACTATCTGGAGATGTTAATTCTGAAGTGAACTGCTCCGTTAATGTTCAGTAATATGATCAATCTGACAGCACTGAAACTATGATGAAAACAAAAACGAATAGATTTTGAATAACGACACTTGTCTTCTGTCGAGCTGCGATACAGCATAACTGCGCTTGCTTCATAATTCACCTTTGGCTAAGCCCCGCCCCCCTTAGTTACTGTTGCTACGTCCATCAACTTCCTCTGGGCTCTGGTTTGGTATCAACATGGCTTATGCTGTGACGCTCTTCCTGCTGAACTCTTATAAAGCAGCAAATAAAGTGTCAGATAGAAGTAGGCAGAAGGGGCTCAGTGTGCGTTCGAAGGCTTTATTCAAGACATACCGGAGAAACACAACAACAACAAGATCCAAATAGAGGCAAAAGCATAACGGTAACAGTCAAAACATGAACCGCCGCATCATATCCTGATGGAGACGGAGACTGGGACTCACAATATCAGGAGCAACACTGTTCATGCAGAGCTGGTCTCTGTTCACTTCTATAATCGTTATTAAAGCAAACGGACTCGCGAGTATAAAGTTGTGTTTATTAGCAGCGTGTGCTAGCGTATCAACAATTAGCGTAGAGAACCGAAATCATGACATAAACCAGCATAAAACTGTCTAACTAGTGTAACTTCACAGTACGGTTAAAACACAAAAGTGTGTTGTTGATCTTGAGGGGTTTCGCTGACTGAGGACGTCCACACAGTTTAATCCACAGACGACACTTGTCAGGATTTGACCGGTTTTGGGAAAGGAAAAAAAAACGTTTCTGATAAAACTACGACGGTAATAGCCGGCCGAGACCAAACATACGAGACGCCGGTGTTAAAGTCAATGGAGCGCTGTGAACAAGTGTCGGACCGCTGTGGAGCTCGTTCTCGGCTGCGCTGTGATTGGTCAATCTACATTCTAGGGCGTGGCTTAGCCAAAGGAGAAGTGATGAACTTCCACTGTTATTGAACAGAACTGAATCAACACGACCTGACCGCGTCTCATATCTGATGAAGTTTGATCACTGATTCTGTCCGATCACTGATTCTGTCCATCACGGTGAAGCTGCTTTAAAACAGACTAGTGTGTGTTGTATTCAGCGCTATAGAAATAAAGCTGACTGGACTTCCAGTTTCCAGAAATAACACATTTATCATGAAGTTTATTATGCATGCAACCAATTTTACATCCAATTCTTCTGTAGGAGACTTGATTTCCTCCCTGATGAACCGACTGAACTGTATAATAGTGTCTATATGAAGGTGGATGACGTCATGAGAAGCCGCTCTAGAACTCATTACATTATTAGATGAAAATCAAACACATATTTCTTTAGAATGACGTCATTGATGATTCTCTGACAATACGAGACAATAATGGACCCTTTTCACAGACTGTGATGATGCATTATAAACCTAGCAAGGGTAAAATAAGTAGTCCATTTATAGCGCTATACTGCGTGTGATATTATCCTGCCATTCAATGACAGAAGACTAGTTAACGCTGCAGTGCGAGTGTAAATCTGACATATTTCTCTCATTATCGATCTCTCAATATTTTTCCTCTTTTGTGAAGTCATAGAAATGCTATCATGGATTTCTCTCTTGTAGTTTCCATTCAACTCTATATAAGTTGAGCAAACCACGAGGACTTCTGCTGAAGTGTCCAGTCCGAGTCAGTTTTGATGTTTAGCGGGCGCTGGATCGCCGTCTCTCAATATGAAAGCAGTGAACATGATCTGCATCTGCTTTAGACACAGGGCGGAAGCACAACAACACGTGTGGAGATATAAAGAGCGAACAGCTGCGTCGAGAAACATACAGCAAATCAATTAGTTTCGCATATGTGTCGGTTATCGAGAAAACATGCAGAGGGAAAAAACTGCAGCAGATTCACAGCTTGAGTTCACGTGTTCACTTAACGTCCTCATGTGTGATCACCGAAATTACATATTTAGATGTTTTTTCCGTGAAAAATGCCTTAAAATATCTTGAATGTAACTCGACACCAATTTATTATGCGCGGTTCTATGAATATGCAAACGAGCCCCGCCTCCACTCACTCCCTCACTCAGAGATCCACTGGTGGACGATCACACGTTGATCTGATTGGTCAAGGTAGTGTGTGACGTCAGAAACACCAGCGATTTCAAACCGTGTGTTTGAGACTGTCTTGGGTTCACTGCTAGCCTGACTCCGTCATACTCGTACTCTAGGCAGAATGAGAGTCTGATACGGCTCCACAGGGCTTTGATTATGAGGCGTGTCTTAACCGAACCAGGAAAAAAATAAAACTCTGCACTCAATTGGATAGACCTACAACCAATCAGAGCAACGCAGTAAGTGAGTAGTCGTCAACAGAGCTCAACCGCACACACGCTGGAAGAAGTAGTAAATTAATGAGTGTAAACGATCTTTGCCGTTGTTGTAAAAATAATTAAAGAATTCGCGGAGTAACGTTACTTACAAGCACGAATAGCATTTTTGAGAGAAATACAAAAGGTGTGTGTATATACGAACAAGTTCTCCGTTCAGGATTAGATCTCGACAATAAAGCAAATAAATCTTCTCGCATTTGTCGGCCCTGTCTCAACTTTATAACACGGTTGCAACGCGACTCGACTGATTTAAAAAAAATGTAAAGACGCTGAAAGAGAGCCGGCTGAAGAAGCGTGTTCATCTGAGGCTTCAGAGAACAGAGATCGTGAGCGCATCCCTTCCACTGGTGTTCACTGCGTCCCGTCTTCTTAGCCACCATTGGAGCAGCTGATAAATTAAACTTTTGCCGAATCCCGTAGGAAGGACGGCAAACACATCTTTCCGATCGACAAATGCCTTGATTGCGGTTCTGTGTTCGTCTTTTAAAATGAATGCGCTGTCGATTTCTTTTATATCAGACGCGATAGCGGAATCTAAACATCTCAGTCCTCCAGCTGCAGTCGTCTTCATGTCTGTGGAAAACCAGTTCAACACAACCGCTCTTGGGTTGAACTGACATGGTGATTACGTAACCGCTGATCATCTGTCCATCATCGATTAAAGCCCGCCCTGGCAATTTGATTGGCTCGGCCTTCTGGGAGCCGAGCATAATTACTCCTCAACGGATCGAGTCCAGACCGAACTTCCCGACCAAAAAATCTTGTGGGCTGGGTTCGGGCCGGCACCCAGACTAGGTCACTACAGTTTTAAGCAGAAAATACTCAGCAATGCTATCGACTTATGAACTTACACATGGTGTGTGTTAAAGCAGATTAATAACTCCACATAGACACATAAACTACAGTAAACGCTGGATTTACACCACAGGAGGAATGGCCGCTCGCACTGAACAAACCACAGCCACGTTCACAGCACACGACCAGAACACACAAAAACATAATTAAACACGATTAAAATCTTCAGCGCTTCACACACAGTCAGTCAAACATCCGTTCTGCTGGGTTATTCTTCAATAAAAGTGATTTGGCTTCACCTGCAAACGAGAGAGTGTTTCTGTGAAATGCTGCTGCTTATAATGAGGAAATTAGCAGCTGAAGACTGTGAATAATAAACATCAGAAACAATTATTAAACTGAGGAAAGGAACGAATAAATTAACTCCTTTGAGTCTAAATGAGTGACTTCTTAAAGTCCCCCTGTGGTGTAAATCCAGCGTTTACTGTAGTTTATGTGTGTATGTGGAGTTATTAATCTGCTTTAACACACACATGTGTAAGTTCATAAGTCGACAGCATGGCTGAGTATTTTCTGCTTAAAACTGCAGTGAACCAAAGACAGTCTCAAAAACACGGTTTGAAATCGCTGATGTTTCTGACGTCACACACTACCTTGACCAATCAGATCAACGTGTGATCGTCCACCAGTGGATCTCTGAGTGAGTGAGGGAGTGGAGGCAGGACTCATTTGCATATTCATAGAACCACGTATACTAAATGAGGCAAGGGTGTCGAGTTACATTCGAGATATTTTAAGGCATAAAGAATATTTTTTCAAGGAAAACACTTAAATATGTAATTTTGGTGATCAAAGATGAGTTTTAAAGGATAAAATTATTGACTACAGTGGGACTTAAGTGATCAATTTCACATTACTAATAAAATTAACCTCATTTAAATATATAGTGGCCAAGAACTTAAGATGCGAAGACACTTATTGTATCTGTTAATTTTCTTCTTCTATTTGAGCACATATAACAGTAAAGCAAAAAGATGTGAAATTTGACATACTGTGCTCTGATTGGTCGGCTGGAGCAGTGTTGTGATTGGTCGAGTGCGTTTGGAAAATGTCCCGCCCCTTACCATAGCCGCCAGTTTAACACACTACTAACTAACTCAACCAGGCCCCGCCCCTTTATTCTGCGCATTAATTATTATAGTGAGGAATATTGTGACGTGGAAGAAACTCGAGACTACAATGGAGGCGTTTGAGGCGTTCAGAAACACTGACTCTGATATAGAGAAGAACTGGCGCTTCTTCAGATAAACAAGTGGTTTTCCGACCCCTGAAGGAGAAGCTTGAGGTCACGGTGTACAAACCCACCGGAGACGAGTGTGAAGCCCTTCTTCAGCAGCGCGTCGGCCATGGCCTTGGAGTTCTTCAGAACCTGCGCGATGTACTCGCGGAACATGGGCGTCGTGGCCTGGAGAGAGAGGACACATCAATTATCAAAACCCATAAATGAGTTCCCGAGTGCACAAGCCATTGTTCAGAAGAAGAAGAGACGGAATAGCAGACACGAGGATATTAACTCAGCGTATGAACAGCTAATACACTGAGAGCAGGGTTCCCACACACACTGTACAACCAAATTCAAGGACTTCAAATCTGAGATCTCACTTATCAAACAATATGTTTATTATCTTTTAAATTCTAAAAAGGTAAATAGATAGAAATAAAACACAATGGTGCAGTAAAGTGCAGCACAGGCAATGACTGTGGAAACTTCAACCATTGAAAGGATATTATGACATAGATATCGCTTTGCTTATTAAAACTGATTTATTCTCACATGAATATATGATTGAGCTGAAGAATGAAAGATGTATTATATACTTGTATATTTATATGAGCAATATCACACTCATAACCGTGAGAAATGCCTCTATATCTATATCAGACGGGCTGCATCAAATATGGCCGTTTCAAGGGTTTTCCAGGACTTACATTTTCAAAACGTCAAATTAAAGCACTTTAAGCTCCGTGTGCAAGTGAAATATAGAATATATAATAAATATATGGTACCTGTTTGAGAGCCACGGCGAC
>NC_136886.1:861758-866758 GCF_949152265.1 Phoxinus phoxinus
ACATACTCACTCACTCACATACTCACTCACTCACATACTCACTCACTCACATACTCACTCTCACATACTCACTCTCACATACTCACTCTCACATACTCACTCTCACATACTCACTCTCACATACTCACTCTCACATACTCACTCTCACATACTCACTCTCACACACTCACTCTCACACACTCACTCTCACATACTCACTCTCACACACTCACTCTCACACACTCACATACTCACTCACACACTCACATACTCACTCACTCACATACTCACTCACTCACATACTCACTCACTCACATACTCACTCACTCACTCACATACTCACTCACTCACATACTCACTCACTCACTCACTCACATACTCACTCACTCACTCACTCACTCAATCACTCACATACTCACTCACATACTCACTCACTCACTCACATACTCACTCACATACTCACTCACTCACTCACATACTCACTCACTCACTCACATACTCACTCACATACTCACTCACATACTCACTCACATACTCACTCACATACTCACTCACATACTCACTCACATACTCACTCACTCACTCACATACTCACTCACATACTCACTCACTCACTCACATACTCACTCACTCACATACTCACTCACTCACATACTCACTCACTCACATACTCACTCACTCACATACTCACTCACTCACATACTCACTCACTCACATACTCACTCACTCACATACTCACTCACTCACATACTCACTCTCACATACTCACTCTCACATACTCACTCTCACATACTCACTCTCACATACTCACTCTCACATACTCACTCTCACATACTCACTCTCACATACTCACTCTCACATACTCACTCTCACATACTCACTCTCACATACTCACTCTCACATACTCACTCTCACACACTCACTCTCACACACTCACTCTCACATACTCACTCTCACATACTCACTCTCACACACTCACTCTCACACACTCACATACTCACTCACACACTCACATACTCACTCACTCACATACTCACTCACTCACATACTCACTCACTCACATACTCACTCACTCACTCACATACTCACTCACTCACATACTCACTCACTCACTCACTCACATACTCACTCACTCACTCACTCACTCAATCACTCACATACTCACTCACATACTCACTCACTCACTCACATACTCACTCACATACTCACTCACTCACTCACATACTCACTCACTCACTCACATACTCACTCACATACTCACTCACATACTCACTCACATACTCACTCACATACTCACTCACATACTCACTCACTCACTCACATACTCACTCACTCACTCACATACTCACTCTCACATACTCACTCTCACATACTCACTCTCACATACTCACTCTCACATACTCACTCTCACATACTCACTCTCACATACTCACTCTCACATACTTACTCTCACATACTCACACACTCACTCTCACATACTCACACACTCACTCTCACACACTCACATACTCACTCACACACTCACATACTCACTCACTCACATACTCACTCACTCACATACTCACTCACTCACATACTCACTCACTCACTCACATACTCACTCACTCACTCACTCACATACTCACTCACTCACTCACTCAATCACTCACATACTCACTCACATACTCACTCACTCACTCACATACTCACTCACTCACTCACATACTCACTCACATACTCACTCACTCACTCACATACTCACTCACTCACTCACATACTCACTCACTCACTCACATACTCACATACTCACTCACTCACATACTCACTCACTCACATACTCACTCACTCACATACTCACTCACTCACATACTCACTCACTCACATACTCACTCACTCACATACTCACTCACTCACATACTCACTCACTCACATACTCACTCACTCACATACTCACTCACTCACATACTCACTCACTCACTCACTCACTCAATCACTCACATACTCACTCACATACTCACTCACTCACTCACTCACATACTCACTCACATACTCACTCACATACTCACTCACTCACTCACATACTCACTCACTCACTCACATACTCACTCACTCACTCACATACTCACTCACATACTCACTCACATACTCACTCACATACTCACTCACATACTCACTCACATACTCACTCACATACTCACTCACATACTCACTCACATACTCACTCACATACTCACTCACATACTCACTCACATACTCACTCACATACTCACTCACATACTCACTCACATACTCACTCACTCACTCACTCACATACTCACTCACTCACTCACTCACTCAATCACTCACATACTCACTCACTCACTCACATACTCACTCACTCACTCACATACTCACTCACATACTCACTCACTCACTCACATACTCACTCACTCACTCACATACTCACTCACTCACTCACATACTCACTCACTCACTCACATACTCACTCACTCACTCACATACTCACTCACTCACTCACATACTCACTCACTCACTCACATACTCACTCTCACATACTCACTCTCACATACTCACTCTCACATACTCACTCTCACATACTCACTCTCACATACTCACTCTCACATACTCACTCTCACATACTCACTCTCACATACTCACTCTCACATACTCACTCTCACATACTCACTCTCACATACTCACTCTCACATACTCACTCTCACATACTCACTCTCACATACTCACTCTCACATACTCACTCTCACATACTCACTCTCACATACTCACTCTCACATACTCACTCTCACATACTCACTCTCACATACTCACTCTCACATACTCACTCTCACATACTCACTCTCACATACTCACTCTCACATACTCACTCTCACATACTCACTCTCACACACTCACTCTCACACACTCACATACTCACTCACACACTCACTCTCACACACTCACTCTCACACACTCACTCTCACACACTCACTCTCACATATTCACTCACTCACTCACTCACACACACACACTCACACACTTACGTTGAGCTTGTAGGGCATCGACTCGAAGTAGATGGAAGTGGCCGAGATCCGCTTGACGTCAGACATGTATCCGTGAGTGAGACTGAGACACAGAGAATATTTTACACTCTAGTGGGCGAGAGAGGTAGTGAATGAAAGAGAGAGAGAGAGAGAGAGTGACGTTCACTCACTGTCCCCCGTCGGGCAGGTCGAGGCCCATGATCCTCTCGTGAGGCTTCAGGACGGCTGTGTAAGCGGCGAAGTTGGCCGGAGAGCCGGAGTACGGCTGAACGTTTACACCCCACAGCGACGGGTCGAGATCGAACGCCTCCAGCGCCCTCTTCTGGCAGAGCAGCTCGATCTGATCCACCACCTCAGCGCCGCCGTAATACCTGCACACACACACACACGCACGCACACAAGCACACACACACGCACGCACGCACAGACACACGCAGACACACACACACACACACACACACACACGTTAACCCTAATCGCACCAGATTAGTGTGACCCAATCAACCTTACAAACTCATCAGTCTCTAAACCAGCTGAAATATATAAATAAATACAATAAAAATTATACAAATATAAAAAAAAAAATATCGAAAATATAAACAGACCTTTTTCCCGGGTATCCTTCAGAGTACTTGTTGTTGAGACACGAACCCTGAGCCTCGAGAGCCGCTCGACTGCAGAAGTTCTGTCAACACACACACACACACACACACAAACACACATACACAAGATTTGATTAATGAGCAGCGATGGAGGGAAAGATTTTCAGAGGATATATTTTTTTAATTTGTGTCTCTTCCTCACATGAAGCATCACATGACTGCAATGGTGTGATTGACACACACACACACACACACACACACACACAAACACACAAACACACAAACACACAAACACACAAACACACACACACCTCTGAGGCGATGAGCTCGAGTCCCCTGCACTGCCTGTCCTTCTCCTTCATCAGAAGCTCCCACATCTGCGGGTCGTCCTGAGCCAGACTCTCCTGACCCGTCCACTGGCGCTCGTCATCGGCCCACGCCACCGGCGCTGAGTGCTGGGATCTGACGGCGGGAACACACCGGACCACCGGCTGCACACACACACACACACACACACACGGTCATGCTCAGCTCAAACACACACTGCTCTCGTCCTCAGGAGCTGCAAACAAATGAATCTGCACTAAACAAACACACCGCAGCGAGCCTGTAAACTCACGAGACGAGCAGTATCAACCCCGGATTACACACACACGTCCTTATTAATCACACAACATAACAATAATTACATGTGCAGAGGAAGAACTGCTCAGAGGAAACATCACGCATATGAAGATTAATATTTGACTCACCGATCCAGTCACTCACTGAACAGCAAATATATCAAATTTATATTATTTGTGTTTCAATTAAATTATATACACACACACATACATATATACACATATATATGTATCATACATTTATATATTTTTTTCTTTATTGTTTTATTTAAATGGGCATCTTATTTTAATTATATAAAATATATACAAATAATAAATATAATGTAATAATAATACATTTATATTTTTAGAATTTAACAATATATATATTTGATTTATTTAAAAATGATATGTACTTATTTTATATATTATATATATATATATATAAATAATAATATAATTTATAATGTTTATTATTTAATAATATAATAAAATTATGCATTTAATATTTTTTTTCTTTATTGCTTTATTTAAATGTGTATCATGTTTTACATTATAATGTATTACAAATAATTATAATATATTAATATTTTTATCATTAGTTTTTCCTACATTTATATTTTATATAAATTGTGTGTATGTATATATATATATATGTGTGTGTGTGTGTGTGTGTGTGTGTGTGTGTGTGTGTGTGTGTGTGTGTTAGTGAGTGTGTATGTATAATTTATATATAAAATGTAGGGAAAACCAATTATACAAATATAAATATTATTATTATTTGTAATATACATATACAT
>NC_136886.1:871758-881758 GCF_949152265.1 Phoxinus phoxinus
GGCTCACTGGCTGAATCGAGTCACTGGCTGAATCGGCTCACTGGCTGAATCGAGTCACTGGCTGAATCGGCTCACTCACTGAATCGGCTGACTGGCTGAATCGAGTCACTGGCTGAATCGAGTCACTGGCTGAATCGAGTCACTGGCTGAATCGAGTCACTGGCTGAATCGAGTCACTGGCTGAATCGAGTCACTGGCTGAATCGAGTCACTGGCTGAATCGAGTCACTGGCTGAATCGAGTCACTGGCTGAATCGAGTCACTGGCTGAATCGAGTCACTGGCTGAATCGAGTCACTGGCTGAATCGGCTCACTGGCTGAATCGGCTCACTGGCTGAATCGAGTCACTGGCTGAATCGGCTCACTGGCTGAATCGGCTCACTGTTCACGTTCATCTCCAAATTAGGGTTAGTATTGGGATTCCCATTCTGGGATAATCATCGTTAACTAGAACTAAAACCATAAATACAAATTTTAAGAATAAAATAAATGTAACTAAACTAAAAAAAAAAAAAAATCTTTAAAAAAGGCAACATTTCTCATTTTAATTTAGTTAATGTTTTGTAGTACAAAATAAAAATAAAAAATAAAGCTGAAATAATTTTTTATAAAAGTTATAATAAACCTACAACAAATGATAAAAACACAGTAAAAAAATACTAATATTAAAATCAAGAAGAAAAATATAAAATAAAAAAGAATTTAAAATAATATAAACTACACAGTATCTCAATGATGCTTAAATAAATCACATGTTGTTGTAATAAATGTAAAAAAATAATTGTTTAATTTTTTGTATATTTATGCATTTAACAGATGTATATTATGCTGGACCAAACCAGCAGAAATTAAAAAATAAATAGATAAATAAATATATAGATAGTAAAATAAATGTAATAATAAGAAAATAAACAAATAAATAAAGTAAAATATGTGGGAATAAATTCATAATAAATAAAATAAATAAATGCATAAATAAAAATGAAAAAAAATAATAAAAATGCTTTTTAAAATAAATGTAGAAAATAATGAAGATTAATTTTATTATGAATTTTTATTTATTTCTGCAGGTTTGGTTCTCCATAAGCTTTTATCCAAAGCAACTTAAACACATTTTTATCAATGCATGCATTCACTGAATCAAGTGAATCTGAAGCACAAGAGTGACTCACTCTCAGATGATGCTTTTTGGCTGAATACACAAACATGACAATCAATCATTCCCAGTATGATCACAAACACATCTAACACACACACGCTGAACGAGTGCAACATCACGGTTACACCGTCTGACAGATGTTTGAGTGACCAGAGTCCTCGGGGTCTGAGGGTTGTTGTTACCATAGTAACTCATGTAAAGCATGTACAGTAGAGTTCTCTGTTCTGTTGAGTTCTGTGATATGAACTTTTCACACATGCATTACTAAATAACTCTAGATGAAACCGCAAGAAGGACTTTAACGTGATTGAGTGAGAGGCGTGGACGCAATCCTCTCGTCTGATTGGCTGATCAGAACATGAGCTTTGGCATTTAATGCAAAACAACGACTGGTTAATTATTGAGTCGTTGGGTTAAACTGCTTATGCAAGACTGATAAGAGGACGCCTGGATACGGTCACACTAGCAGATTCATGTTTTCATGCATTAATCTCTTTATTATTGCCAATATGTGAACAGCTTATGATCAATCTCCATAAAGCTGTCCGACACACACTGGCTCAAGCTGTACATGTGGAAATATGGGGCAGTTTTTATCATATATATTAGGGCTGTCAAAAGATGAATCGTGATTAATCGCATCCAAAATAAAAGTTTGTGTTTACATAATACATGTGTGTGTGTGTATAATTATTATGTATAAATACACACACATTCATGTATATATTTAAGAAATATTTGCATTTATATACTGTATTTATATAATTTATATTATATATAAATATTTTATATATAAATATAACCAATTTTTCTTAAAAATATACATGATTGTGTGTGTTTTTATATATATAAATAATTATACACAGTACACACATATATTATGCAAACACAAACTTTTATTTTGGATGCGATTAATCACGATTAATTTTTTGACAGCCCTAATATATTTAGAATATACACACAAAAAAATATAATTCTATTGCTTTACAAAAAATCAGTTTTTTCCTGTTTTAAGCAGAAACCTCAAGACTTTAAAAAGAAGAGAAAACTAGATTACGAAGATGATTTCTGCAGTGCAACATGCGTGACCAGTCAATACAACACTTCAGATTTCAATGGAACAAACATTGGGAAGGCTTGAGAAAGAGTTTCTGCAAACTAACTAACTAACTAAAGGCCTCATGCTTCATCTTAATGAAGTCAGTCTGATCAGATCACGGACACACACAAGACACGCTTGTGTTCATGTTCCATAACAAGAGGAGCATGAAGCGCGTGAAGGACAGAGTCTGAGAGACACGAGACTGACGGACACGAGTTCACTAGATCAACAGATAATCTAACGTTCAGTCTAATAACACATGTTCAGTCTAATAAACAGTGTTTGGAATAACGACGTTATTTTTTCAGTAACGGGGTAATCTAACTAATTACTTTTCCCGTCGTTACAACGCCGTTAACGTTACTAGATGTTAAATGCGGTGCGTTATATACATTGATTGAATAAACTGTGTAATCCGATTCCGAACGCACCCCTGGCTCACAGCTAGTGAGGAGGTGGGTTAATAACGATGCAAGCGATTATGATTGGCTAAGGCAGAGTCATGTTTCATGGTAGCCAATCAGAGCCAGTGTTTTTACACACATGCCAGCACACGCGCCAGGCGCCACACACACACACACACACACAACCGCGGCGATAAACAGATTTGACGGAGCAGCAGAGATGGCGAGTCAGGAGCAATCCGATGAAAAGTTGGAGGAGATATAAGCACTACTTCAAATTCATTGTGGTCAAAGGCAAGAACGTGCATGTAATGTGTACATTATGTCCAGGAGCGAAGACTTTGTCGACATCCGTTGAAAGCAACTCTAATTTAATGAAGCATCTCACATTGACACACGCATCTACAAAGCTAGTGGCAAAAAACACCGATACCTCCACCACAGATGCTAGTGCGCCAGTTGTCTCTGGTTGAGAGAGTTTGATTTAATTTGCTAGAGTTATGCACTTTATATGGTGTAACTGTTTACTTTTCTTACAAAGATAAATTAATACTTGAAGTGCAGGATAAACCTCTTGCTGTCTGTCGACGTGCAATAAATATCGAAAGTTATGTACAAACACCCGTCTGTTCTACTCATTTCAACTGACTTGTGAAAACTGCTCACAAAAATCCAAATTCTTTGGATTATAGCAACTTTTTTTTAAACAGTAACGCAGATAGTTACTTTCCCTGGTAACGAGTTACTTTTATTATAGAGTAATTCAGTTACTAACTCAGTTACTTTTTGGAACAAGTAGTGAGTAACTATAACTAATTACTTTTTTAAAGTAACGTTCCCAACACTGCTAATAAAACATGTTCAGTCTAATAAAACATGCATCAAGTGTCTAAGAACGTCAGGCTTTGATTAATAACTGCTTAAAGTCATTTCACTGATTAAACTATGAAGAATAATAAAACAAGAGCTTCATCTCTCCATCAGCCGACTCCGTTTGATCAGGACACTGTTGATGCATGTCTAGAAAACATGATTTTGCTAATAATGATCACATACTAAGTCATAATTATGATATGAAAAGTCGAAAGTTATGAAATAAAGTTGAATTATGACAGTCAATTATGACATTAAAAATATCACATACCAAGTAATTTATGAAATTAAGTGTCGAAATTATGGCGAAAAGTTGAAATTGTGGAAAAAAAGTCAAAATTAGAGTAATTTATATTATTTATGA
Organism: Phoxinus phoxinus; assembly: GCF_949152265.1. Taxonomy (NCBI): domain Eukaryota; kingdom Metazoa; phylum Chordata; class Actinopteri; order Cypriniformes; family Leuciscidae; genus Phoxinus; species Phoxinus phoxinus. Next base: position 875,660 of record NC_136886.1, read on the forward strand.
GATTAAGTCATAATCATTACATAAACTCAAAATTATGACATTCTAGTTGAAATTGACAAGTCAATTATGACATAAAAAGTACATAAAATTGATGATATAGAAAGTCATAATTTCGACTGTATGTTTGTAGTATGTAATAACTTCGCCTTTTTATCTTAACGTCATAAATAAGATTTTCTTGAGTTGCAGAAACGGTCTGAGGAGTTCAGATCTGATCTCTTGCACTTTAACACACTTCACAGAAGCAGAGGAGTAAAGTGTGTGTGTCTTCATGTGAAACACATCATGTGTGGTTGCATCATCTATAGTCTGAGAGGAGTTAACACAGTCCATCCTGTATTATCATCTCTCTAACTCACTAACTCGATGTCTAAGTGCAAGTCTACTGAACTTAGAGACGATTCACAAATGCAATAGTTTAAATGATGTCAAACATCACACACACACACACTCACATGCCACGTAACAGACCCGCGCGCGCTCGAGCGCTTCAATAACACACTGTTGTAAAGGGTTCATGTCAAATCTGCATCACGACATGACGTTTATAATGCATGTTCGCTTATGCATGCATACTGAAGATTAATATAATCTGCTACATGAATGCAAACAGGAGCGATCATCATAACGCCTGTTTCAACACATCACGCGCCCTGGCCAGCATTATTATTATTATCACGCGCTATAACGCGTGTGTGTGTGTGTGTGTTTAAACTCACCTTGATCAGTTGTCTTAAAGTCAGTGTTAACATGGTAAAGCGACTCAACTTCTCCGCTTCCAGCAGGTTTTTGCGATCGCACGCTTTTCGTCCGTCGCCTAAATGACAGCAGCTTACTGACGATCCGCGCGAGTGCTCATGGGAAATGTAGTCCTGACTTGCGCAGTGGAGAGTTATGCGATGCTGGCCTACAAATTGACGTCATGCCTAAAGAACAACATGCTATTCAGAAGAACTACAGCGAACTGTGTTCGATTTCATCAAAGTTCTAACACACATGTATTTTATATAACTATATATAATTATATGACTTACAGCTGAAACACACTGTAAACTAATATTTTCATGATTTATCATCACAACTTTTATCTTTTGTCAAATCAACTTCGATAATGTGTGAAGATAACATACTATTTTGAGTTTCTGTTTATTAAACCTTTCTTCTTCATTGTATTAACTTTTTAATTACAACGAACTAAACATTTTAAGGTAACTTTCTTTTTTAAGGTAAACCCAATTTTTTTTTTTTTACAGTGCACTGTTTTTATTTATTCAACATTGAGATTTTACTTCACCAAACCGAGAGTTTTCAATCAATTAATCTGGCTTCATAAAAGCTGCACATATATATATAGTACAATAATTACAAAATATTTGCTGCATTATAGTGGCATTTATCACACAATTGCTTTTATATATGTATTTGTAAGATAATAGTGAAATAGTAATTCTGCACAAGCATCACAACATTAGACAGAAGAAATCATGATGAACTATGAAATATGAAAACACTGTTTTTATCTTTAATTTTGCTATTGGAATTATTTTATATCATTATCAATTTATAAATTAATTGATTCAAATATAATGCAATATATAATGCATATACATACACTTTAAAAAAGTTGAATTGACTGATTTTGTTGTGTTGGTTCAGCAAACATCCACATTGTAAAAATCTCGTACAACAAAAAAAACCTTAGTACTAATTTTGTTAGCTTTTTCTTGTTGACTCAACTCTTGTAAATAACAGTTATACAAACTGAAAATAAGTTGTCTGTGATACAAAAAAATGTTTAGTTGAGTCAACTTGACATCATTTGTTTTCTGGAAAGATGCAATTCTGTAACAAATCTTTTGTAGTTGAGCCAATTAAAAAAATGTGTCTATTGGAAACAGAAGTCTTTATTAAGAATAAGATGTAGATTTGTTATAGAAAATGTTTGGTCACCATTTTGGTGATGTGCATTTCCTTGAGTTGGGCAGTTTGACTCTTGGCATTTTATGTGAGTTTGTATCTTTATAATAACAGTGTTTAACAAAACACGTAATTTATTGTAAAGAAAGCCATGAACAAAAATAATCAGCTGAGAGAACAGCATCATAAAGGAGAATAGTGCTCTACTCTTATTCCTGTAAAGTGATTATTTGTGAATAACATATTATATTTACCAACAAAACTTTTTTACAACAGAACAGATACTCTGAATTTCACACTTTTAATTTTTGATTTTTAACTACATTATGGGATTTTTTTTATAAACACACAAACAGACATCAAGAATCAGCGTATGAATCTCAACAATGGTGACGTGCTTCATGCCGCAATGCATGCTGGGAGCCATGATTTAAATACTATGGTGGCTCCCAGCATGCATTGCGGCATGAAGCATGTCACCATTGTTGAGATTCATATGCTGATTCTTGATGTCTGTGTGTGTGTCAGAATTCATTTCTCCCGTATAACGTATTTTAAAATCAGAATTCAGAATGTCTGATCTGCTGCAAGAAAGTTTTGCTTGTAGAATATTAATAAAAAATAATCAGTTTTGGTCAGAAATCAGATTAGTGATTTATTCTAGTTTATGAGGCTGAAATCTTGATCATCTTGGTTTCTTTTTTCTTAGCAACAAAGTATGTGTTTTGCTACACACTGTTACAATGACCACAAACTCACAAATAAATCCAAGAGTCAAACTGCCCAACCAAAGGAAACGCTCATCACCAAAATGGTGACCAAATGATTTCCAATATAATTTTTTTTTGGAATTGGCTCAACTACAATGGATTTGTTACAGAATAGTTGCACCTCTCCAGAAAACAAATTATGTCAATTTGACTCAACTAAACATTTTTTTGTATCACAGACAGTTCGTATAACTGTTATTTACAAAAATTGAGTCAACAAGAAAAAGCTAGGGGAAATTAGTACTAAGATTTTTGTTGTTGTTCAAGCTTAATTTTTTTTACAATGTATGTATATAATATTTTGTGCTGTCAAATTGATTAATTGTGATTATTGCATCTAAAAAATGTTTTTGTTTATATATGTGTGTACTATATATATATATATATATATAAACAAAAACTTTAGTTGGATGCGATTATCGATTAATCGCGATTAATCAATTTGACAGCACAAAATATTATATTATACTTACCGTCTCCCAAATAATTAACAGTCAGCAATAATGATTTTGCAATGTACGTGATCAGAGTTCAAGTGTCCCACGATGACCCTAAGAAAACAAACTGATCATGTAAAGAGATTGCACTTGTTCACCATAGTAAAGTGACTTACAAACGAAGTATCATAACACAGAGCATGAGGTGCTTCTTGAATCTTTTCTTAAGCAGAATAATGGATCATTTCATTCAGAGTTTGAGAATAACGGCAGGTCAGGCGGATTGGATTTCATTATTTATTTGTGATACATTATTTACACACATGTATACTATACACATGATCAAGCAATACTTTATTCACAGAACTGCAGGAGCTCGAGTTCCTCTTACGCTTCTCGTTCACAGATGAATCGGTGGTCCAAAAATAAAGAGCTACGGCTCCGCTTTTGGTGTTTTACTTCAAAAACAAGACGGGGAAAGTAAAGGATAATCAAATGGGATAAAAACGATATCATTCTATCTGTGTCAGCATCTTGCATTTTGTCTTTGCGTCTCTTCAAGCTTTATTCAGAGTAAATAGATATGCTATGTCTTTAATTTCATAATACATAAAGGTAATTCATATTGGGGTGAATAACATTCTGTTAAATACATTAATTTGGATTAATTTACCATCTTCTTACACAGAGAGTGTTTTTGCTCAATGTTTTGAGCATTAAACCTGGTTTTGCACTGATAACACAAACTCTCCAGAAGCTTCTGTTGATGATCTGATCATGAAGCTAAACTTCATCTTAAAGGTTTTGCTACTGTCATTTAACATCAAAATGTTGTAATTTATGCCTCAAATTCATTCCGGACAACATCGGGACGGCCTCTTGAAGTCAACATGAAACTCATGTTCCTGTGAACGATTCATCATTCTAAAGAAAATAAAAGTTTGTCTTCATGATCTTTCATCACCGTCCATCTTCTTGACTGACATCAGGAATCAATATTTCTCAAGATTCTATATTTTCATCATCATCCAATCAGTTCTTCAGTTGCATTTGTAAAACCCTGATCGAACAACAGGCTTGTCATTTGAAACCAATGAAAAGTAGCTGGTTTTTGACTTCTTAACTGCAAAAAATGATGTTGTTCCTCAGTATTTTTGTCTTGTTTTCCAGTACAAATATTCAAACAAGGAAAAAAATAGCTTGCAAGCAGCCAATAAGGGGCCAAGCACAAAAAAGGCAGGATAAGTCATTAGTAATAATATGATTTGACCAATAGGTGGCATTGTGACTAAATTGGTGTGTTGTGGTCAGAGTGACGTGACAATGACACATGCAAAGTTTGGCGTCAATATGCAAAAGCATTGCAGAGATAGTCATTCTGGCATCATTTTTGTTGACGGCGTATACAAAAAAGGTTTAGTCGATCGACACGAAATCCGTAACTTGTTGCCGGCATGTTCTGAAGATGATACGATTTAATTTTGGTGAAAATCGGATAAGTGATCAGTTGGGAAAAGTATAGGATTTTAAAGACCAGATTTGCTGCATTCGGCCAAAGCGTTCAGAAGTTCTGAACAAAAAGAGCCATTTTTTCATTTTCTCCTGACCACTAGGTGGCACTGCGCCAAAATCTTGGAGGTATCCTCAGGTCATGGTTGTCATAACACACACCAAGTTTAGACAGAATGGGGTAAAGCATTGCGGAGATATAGCCTCACGTTCATTTTGGCGTGCTCTTCGTCAAATTTGTTTGCGCGTTATTCGAGAACGGTTCGACAAAGAGTAAGGGTTTTTTAGGGTTCGTAAAAAAAAACCTACAGGTTAAATGGTTAAAATGCCATCATAGGATGCAATTGCATTGTCTTGAGCTAAGATATTAGAGGAACATTTGGTTTTGTTTCTAGCCCTTAAGAATCAACAGTTATTAGCATAACCATAAGTGAAACATTGGACAGTTGGTGGCGCTAGAGGGATTGAGTTATAGACTCCAAAATTGCTGTGGTTCATATTCAGACTGTTCTCTGTCTATGTGCCAAATTTCATAACTTTCCCGAATGCGGTTCAATGGGCTGCCATAGACTCAAGAGCGGAACAAGAAGAAGAATAGGAACGCAAACGGATCCAAACTTTCGGTGCTTGACCCGTAAATATACAAATATCAGTAAATAAGAACAAATATCTATCAATGGGGTCAAAAAACTTATTCAACTTAATTTTACGACCCCATTGAGAGATATTTGTTCTTGTTTTAAGCACAAACTTTGTTCAATAAACAAGTATTAATATCTGAAATCATTTTGCTGAATCATATTTGTGCTGAAAAACAAGACAAAAGTTCTGAGGACGAACTCCTGAAATACATAAGCATACAATGTTCGTCTAACAGTCGACTGACAAAAACGGACGAAAGCAATAAATCAGTATTAAGAGCTGAACGGATTACGGTTGTTCTTTCTATATACAAAGAAAACGTTGAAAAAATCAACGGAAAACACGATCCGAGATATGGATGTTCGCTCTGAAACTTGTAGTCCGGACAGATAGGATAACAAACAGGTACGATTTTAAAACATTTTAATTTAAAATCAATATCTCTTATCTCCATAATTATTTATGTGGTGAAATGCTGTGTAATAAGTGTTATGACTGTATACCGTATCTCTTAAATGTCCGTCTAGTTTGATCTCGCCGCTGAAGCTGCTCTCTCCGCGTTTAAAGACCAATATTTAAACTCAGATCAATATTTCGTGTCTAATTATTTACTTATGTGGCAAGTATCCGTGTAATAAGCGGGATAATGTACATCCAGCCGGTTGTTATCTCAGAATAAACCCCCTTCAGGTGTGTGTGTGTGTGTGTGTGTGTGAGGCTGATGAAGACCTGATCCTGATCACCCTGTCGGGTTTACTCTGAGATAACAACCGGCTGGATGAACATTATCACTTACACAAACGCTGGATTTTCAGCACAGGGGG
>NC_136886.1:886758-899258 GCF_949152265.1 Phoxinus phoxinus
TGTATTTTTGATCAAATAAACAGCACAAATATTTCACAATTTTTACACGGCTCTAGAAAACAGAATACTGTACACCATCGTAAGTGAAACTAAAGACTGGACACAAAACACACAACATCAGAGCAGTGCGATTCACAAACCAACGACTCTTCAGAACGAATCAGACAAATAGCTCAGGGATTAGTTCACTCGCGGAATCGACTCACTCGCGGAATCGACTCACTGGCTGAATCGACTCACTCACGGAATCGACTCACTCACGGAATTGACTCAATCGCGGAATTGACTCAATCGCGGAATCGACTCACTGGCTGAATCGGTTCACTCACTGAATCGGCTCACTCACTTAATCGACTCACTCACGGAATCGACTCATTTGCGGAATCGACGCACTCACGGAATCGACGCACTCACGGAATCGACTCACTCACTGAATCGACTCAGTCGCTGAATCGACTCACTGTTCACGTTCATCTCCAAATTAGGGTAGTGATTCCCATTCTAGGATACTCATCGTTAACCAGAACTAAAACCATAAATAACATTTCTAAGAATAAAATAAATGTAACTGAACTAAAATAAATGATTAAAAGTACCCCTTATCGCATAACGTTGCCCTGAGGCAACAAGAAGAAAAACTGAATTTCTAAACATGCTAAATAAAAAAAAAGTTAATAAAACTTGACAAACGGCTTCTCTACACCTTCATGCACATACATATATTTTTTATTTACAGTTCATGTCATTGTAAATAAGATTACTGAAGCAAATAATCTTACATTCTTCTCACACCATGTGCTCCTGTGACCACATGTCAGAAAAGGAAGTCCCGCCTTCAAATGATGCTTGATAGTGACTCCCACACCTTATTGGACCATTCTATAGCAATCATTTGACCATTTTGATTGGTTGCAATTATTTAAAGAAACATGTACTGGAAATTAAACTTAAAAACACTTTCCGTTGCCTGAGAGCAACGCTATGCAGTAGAGGGTTAAAACCAATCTTTAAAAAAGGCAACATTTCTCATCTTAATGTAAAAATTTGTACTAAATGACAAAAAAAAACTAAAGCTGAAATAATTTTGAATATAATATTCACACTTTTGAATGCTAGTGTGAATCGCTCGTTACATGACAGTGTATGAGAATCTCTATGTCTTCTGCATTCACACTGTATACACATACACACACCCTCACCCCCGCTGACCCTTGACCTCTGCTCACGCCACCCTCATGCATCAGGAGCATCGAGCGACACAAGCGCGGGATCAATGGTGATTTCACAACACGGATCATTGATTTCACTGCCGTCACAGGAAAGGCCATTAAATATGGGCTTTTAAACTGAGTGTGAGGAAACATCAGCGCACATCTGGGTCTTAAAGGGACAGCGTATCCGTCACAACTCTGCTTTACAGTCACCAGGAAACCAAAGTTGACAGTTCGTATTTTTTGATGGAATATTGTTTACTCTAAATGATTTATCATTATTGTGCTAATAATGTTGAATGACAATAAGTTCCTCTTGCAGCTTCTCTTCTCTGAGTATGTGGGCGGGGCTATAACCTGTCACTCACATGAGATCAGCCAATAGCAAACCACAACCATCCAATCAGTTCCTCACGGACACAATCAAGCCCCGCCCACATGTGTTCCTGTTCCTGAAGCGCTTGCGACACAATAGAGAAGAAAAGACTTAACAGTCACTTTAGCTAGTGCATTAAATAATAGGACATTTTTTTAAATAATTACCAAAATTCTGTTCATTCAACCTTTACTTTTGAAGATTTTACCATTTCTCACACAAAGCTTCATATGAGGAATATAATGCTCGAGTCAGAGGTGGACAAAGTACACAACTTCCTTACTTGAGTAAAAGTACAGATACTACTGGTCAAATATTACTCCGTTACAAGTAAAAGTTGTAAAGACCGATTTTTACTTATAAAAGTACAGAAGTACTAATTTTTAAACGTATAAAAGTAAATGTCAATGCATTGTTTTATTATTGTTGCATGTAATATTTACAGTATTTATGCCTCTGAATCTCTGCCTGCCGATCCTCATATCAACATCACATGTATTTCTATAACACAGTTCCTGTGGGATTGAATAACTCTCAATAACGTCCACACTGGTTTCGGACACACACACGGCTGTTCCCAGTTTTTTGGCGTTTAGTATGAATATGTTCGCCGTACTGTTATCTATAAGCTAGTGCGCTCCAAAACAATAACAACATTTGCATTTAGAAGACCAAACCCAACGCTGAACATTAAAATCATGTTGACGTCAGAATCCAATGTCAGATTGACGTTAATCTCCAGCGTTGGACAGACGTTGTATTGTGGTTGAAAATCGGTTGACGTCAGAAACCAACATCAGTGAGTTCTGGAGTCAGCCACACTTTCATTTACAACACAAATCATCCCTGACGTTAACTAACGTTATCACTAACTAACTACTCAAGGCCCTCGACAGAAATGTAGTGGAGTTAAAGTAAAAGTTTCCAGAAAAAATAATACTCAAGTAAAGTACAGATACTCAAAAAGTGTCCTCAAGTAAATGTACTTTGTTAGTGTCCACCTCGACTGTTGTTTTAATAACTCCATTATGAAGAACATTGCGTTACTTTTGGGGGTGAATTAATTCTTTAACACTATTAAATGACAGAAATAGAGTTTGATAAGTAACTGTTTTCAACACTGATAATAATCATAAATGTGTCTTGAGCATCAGATCCTCATATTACACTGATTTCTGGAGGATCATGTGACACTGAAGACTGGAGTAATGATGATAAATTCAGCTTTGATCACAGGAATAAATTACACTTCACTATATATTCACATAGAGAACTGATGATTTACATTATAATAATATTTCTATATTTTACTGTATTTTTGATTAAATAAATATAATAAAAATAAAGAAATATCCCAAACTGTGGGCCGGCAGTGTAATAGTTCCTGGTTCTTCGGCCTCGTGTGGCGGATCTGTTTATAATGAGGTCGACGCTCCTGTCCTTCATGTAACTCAACTAACTAATAATATTCCACAATTTTTACTGTATTTTTGACCAAATAAATGTACAAAATGACTTTATGATTATGTCCTCCGTGTAAGTCCAGCTCAGCACAGCTGATGGCTTCAGAAGATCCTGAGTTTGAGTTCTGCACCAGAATAAAGGAATAAGAATAGGACGTTCAGTTCTTCCCGGTCAGCATTATCACGGCCAGCAAACGCACGCGCTGGGAATGTCGAGTCAGACGGAAACAGTCCCAAAAACAGTGTTTTACAGGAGCTGCACAGAAATATGTCTTCATAATTACCTCAAAATGACCATCAAACTGACAAACTGAGAAGATGACAGTCCAGAGCCTGCGGTCAGGCACATATTATTATATAATGCAACAATGAGAATATATTTGTTATGAGAATAAAATACAACTATTCACTGTTAGTTCCGGTGCATTAAATAATATTAACTGACAACATTTAAAAATGTACATTAAATAAGATAAATAAATGCTTGTTATAGTTCATGTTAACATTGTAAAGTCTTACTGATATTTTCTTTATGCAAAATAAAGCAAGTGTCTTTTATTATGATTGATGACATTATTAACAATTAAACACAATAATATCCTCATGATACTTTATTTGAAGGATTTTTCAAGTTAAAACACAGAACAAACAACACTGGGTCTAAAATAATTATGTATTTATAAATACACACACATGCATGTATATATTAAAAAAATAGTTACATGTTTATATACATTTTCATATTTAAATATAATGTATATTATATATAATTATAAATACTTAATATATAAATCGATTTTTTTCTTAAAATTATACACGCATGTTTGTGTATTTATATATACATAATTATTATACACAGTACACACACATATATATGATGTAAAAAAAACTTTTATTCTGCAATCGATTAGTTGCGATTAACTGGGTCAAACTACACACAATATCCTCCTGATTTCTAATGCAAAAAATTAATATAATTTAAATGGTTAAATAGACTTTTGTACTGCTTTAAATGTACTCTGATTTTAAATAGTAAAAATAAATTCTCACAGAAATGAGAATCACTGACAAAAAAAGTGAATAATTCAGATGCATTAGAGTAATTTATGTGACATTATTTTTACAATAAAATCTTAATCATGCAAAAATGGGCTTTATTCTCTCTTTGATTATTATAATTATTATCAGTAACACTTTATTTTAAGATGACATGTTACTACATACTGTACTTTACTGTACTTACTAAATTACGCATTATTACAAGTAACTAACCAACCCCAACCTTACACTGTAAAAATGTGGCTTAGTTATAACAACTTAAATTTTGTTGAGATAACTTAAATATCCAATTTAACTAAACTAAACTAAAGTTAACTAAACTTAATATTTTAAGTCAAGCATGAACACTTACTTTTCAAAGTTGAAACAATGTTGGATTTTAAGTTGCGTATGCAAGTACACTGTAAAAATGTTTTTGGTTTAACTTAAAAAAGCAAGTTGCCTTCAAATTTTGAGTTCATTGTAATTAAAAATGTGAGTTAATACAATGAAGAAGAATGGTTTAATAAACAGAAACTCAAAATAGTGTGTTATCTTCACACATTAGTTATCGAAGTTGATTTGACTAAAGATAAAAAGTTGTGATAACAAATCATGAAAATATTTGTTTACAGTGTGGAAGCGGATGACATCGGAAGTTGCATTAAAAATAAGCTGTTATTTATGCATGTATATAATTAAGAAATATTTGCATGTATATACTGTAAAAAAATATTATCATGATTTGTTATCACAACTTTTTATCTTTAGTCAAATCAACTTCGATAACTAATGTGTGAAGATAACAATATTTTAGAGTTTCTGTTTATTAAACCATACTTTTTCATTGCATTAACTCAAATTTTTAATTACAACGAACTCAAAATTTTAAGGCAACAAGGTAACTTGCTTTTTTAAGTTAAGCTAAAATTTTTTTTACAGTGTATGTCACCATAAAAAAAAGTGTGTAACCTTATTATTTCATTTCGATTTTGGGCAGAAATGTGACCCGGACGTGCACGAGTGAGATTGACCCAAATATGCACGATATTAAAAAAGCTGAGATTTCACACAAGAAATCTCAGGGACAGAAACACAGAGTTCATAACACACCAGACGAGCTGAAGGAAGTTGTTAGCAGCATTTCAATCTGAGTGATACATTTACAAGTGTGTAGACAGCAGTCTCAGACGGAGATCTGTCGAGTACAGCAGCTGGCGCAGGAGAAGGCATATAACACTCTTCCTCTGAGCGCGCGAGCAGGAATAATAACCCCGAGATGCAGTAATCCAGCCAGACGAACTGTGTATACATATGTATGTCTCTGGGAATTTAATATAAAGAAAATGTGATTACGGTGGCTCGAGATCGCGAGCGGTGGAGGAAACGGCTTTATTGCTGCAGCGAGACGAGAGAGAGAAGCGGCTCGAGAGTCTGAGGCCCATTAATAATCGCTAACTTCGTTTGAGACACTAGGAGCAAAAAGCATCTTAACGGGGTCCTGTAATGCTCTCTTCACAAGACGTAAAATAAGTCTCTGATGTCCCCAGAGTGTGTGTGTGAAGTTTCAGCTCAAAATACCCCACAGATATTTTTATATAGCATGTTAAAGTGTCACTTTTTGAGGGTGAGCAAAATGCGTCGTTTTGTGTGTGTCCCTTTAAATGCAAATGAGCTGCTGCTCCCTGCACAGGGGGCGGAGCTACAAGAGCTTGTATCCTTTTACCTCACACACACACAAACACACACACACACACACACACACACACACACTGAACATTTCAAATTTGTTTAGCCTTTTATGTTCAAAGCGGATTTAGACAATGATGGAGAGACTCGAGTAGAAGTGACAACATGTAGAAGCAACAGGACATTTCTGAATGATTAGTTGATTAATTTATGTTGCTTATGTTATCTTTAGCATATTCTGTCTTGATAATCTATAAATCGTGTTCAGGAGGCGGGGTTTATGTAAATTCTAGGGTTGGTGATGTCACTGACCCGGAAGGAAGCTCGTGATAAGATTGACGGTGAGCAAAAACACACTGTTTTGTGTCTGTCCCTTTAAATGCAAATGAGCTGCTCCTCACGGCACAGGGGGCGGAGCTTCAAGAGCTTGTGTCCTACTCCTTTTACCTCTCTCTCTCACACACACACACACACACACACACACACACACACACGCACTGAAATTTAAAAAAAACTTTAGCCATTTATGTTCAAACTGGAGTCAGACAGGGGGCGGGGTTTATGTAAATTCTAGGGTTGGTGATGTCACTAACCCACGAGGAAGCTTGTGTAGTTCCTACCAGCCGTTTGTTGTAGTCCTTAAAGTCGGCATGAAATCAAAATTGACCCTATTTACTTTGTTAGTGGATAATTACTCGTCTTGTGGTGAACAATTAATCCATGCAAGTTAATACACAGAAAAAATTTGTTTGCCGAAGTTATCTTTAATCAAAGTCTGAAAAGTTACTTCCGGGTCTGGTTGGTTAATCGCTTCACCACTCCCTCAAACCGTTACTCTGCTGTGGGCGAGAGATGGAGAGGAGGAGCGCTGGAGTAAAACCCTCTGTTCAATTCGCTTTCACTTGGAAATGCGTGACAACACTTGAGAAAAGTTCCGGTTCACGCAGACTTTAAAAGCAAATATCTCCCTTTGCTTTGAACTTTGAGCGTTGTAACTTTGCAGATGTTGTTTATGATCAAACAGCAACATTACACACTAACTACAGTTAGAAAAGTTAAATCATAATCAACCAACCCTTTAAGAAAGTCTTTCTGAGGAGGAGGAGGCAGGAAACGAGGGATCGGGGGAGTGAACGAACCCGTCGCAATTAAAAACCGTTCACAGACACGCCGTCGATGGCGGATCCGCGCGCCTCAGATTTCCACGGTGACTCCGGACACCTGTCGTGTCCAGCAGCGACTGACCCGAGGAGCGATGCGGAGAGAAGCGCTCGTGTCTCCATCCTCGTCCTTTAATTGGAGTTTTATTTCATGCAATCGATTCATTTCCATCTCAGACGCTGATATATCGATCCTCCATGAGCTCTCTCTCTCTCTCACACACACACACACACACACACACACACACACACACACACACACACACACACACACACACACACAGCAAATATTAGTGTTGAATAATTCTGATATTTTAATGTTTGTGAAAGAGTCTCTTCTGCTCATCAGGCTGCATTTATGATCAAAAATACAGTAAAACAGTGAAATATGATTATAATGTAAATCATCAGTTTTCTATGTGAATATATAGTAAAGTGTAATTTATTCCTGTGATCAAAGCTGAATTTATCATCATTACTCCAGTCTTCAGTGTCACATGATCCTCCAGAAATCAGTGTAATATGATGATCTGATGCTCAAGACACATTTATGAATATTATCAGTGTTGAAAACGGTTATGCTGCTTCAGATTTGGTTTTTGGAAGTTGATCAAAAGTGACAGTAAAGACATTTATAATGTTACAAAAGATTATATTTCAAATAAATGCTGTTATTTTGAACTTTCTATTCATCAAAGAATCCTGAGAAATAAAATGAATCACAGTTTCCACAAAAATATGAAACCATAATCATATTTTACAGATTTCTGGATGATCATGTGACACTGAAGACTGGAGTAATGATGATAAATTCAGCTTTGATCACAGGAATAAATTACACTTTACTATATATTCACATAGAGAACTGATGATCTACATTATAATAATATTTCACTGTTTTACTGTATTTTTTATGGTGAGGAGAAGAGACTTAAATGTTAATTATTCCAAGCGTTTGCCGGGCGGTGTGTGTCCTGGACAGCATTAAAGCATCAGATCTCGAACATGTCTCCGTTTCACTGACAGAGGAACAGTTTGAGAACTCTATATTCTGACAATAATCTCGTAAGAAACTTTTGCCTTCTTTTCCTTTAAAATGAAAATGACATTTAATTATGAGACGAGAAATACAGCCCAGAGGAAAAGAGATAAACCGCTGGAGAGAGAGAGAGAGAGAGAGAGAGAGAGAGAGGGCGAGAGAGAGAGGAGAGAGAGAGGGCGAGAGAGAGAGAGAGAGAGAGGGAGAGAGAGAGAGAGGAGAGAGAGAGGGCGAGAGAGAGAGAGAGAGAGAGAGAGAGAGAGAGAGAGAGAGAGAGAGAGGGCGAGAGAGAGAGAGAGAGAGAGAGAGAGAGAGAGAGAGGGCGAGAGAGAGAGGAGAGAGAGAGGGCGAGAGAGAGAGAGAGAGAGAGAGAGAGGAGAGAGAGAGAGAGAGAGAGAGGAGAGAGAGAGAGAGAGGGATTATCATGGAGCGAGAGAGAGAGAGAGAGAGAGAGAGAGAGAGAGAGAGGCGAGAGAGAGAGAGAGAGAGAGAGAGAGGGATTATCATGGAGCGAGAGAGAGAGAGTGAGTTATAAAGTGACGAGAAACCGAGCCGAGACTGATAACACGGCGCAAGAGAGAAATGAAACGTGGAGGGAAAGAAAGTGAGAGACTGAATTACCACAAAAGAAGAAGAAGAAGAAGATGATCTTATTAGTGCAAGAAAGAGAAAGTTGAAAGAAGAGTTCAGCCAAGAATGAGGATTCTGTCGTCATTTATTCACACACGTGATGCTTGGGAGAATATTCTGCACATGCAGGGTTGTTTTAACCCAAATTTGGGTCAAATATTGGCAAATAACCCAATAACCATTGGGTTAAACAATTTAATTAAAAAATGTAACCCAACGGCTGGGTTTGTCCATATTTGACCCAAATTTGGGTTGAAACAAAGCATCATTGTCAGGCCGTGTGTCCGAGCTGTGGGCGCTGAGAGCGGTTTGGCAGCGCAGCATTTGTTCAGTTGAGAGTGAGGCACTGCTCGTTATGATACGGAATATCCGCGAAAGTGTTACTAGTATCTCATTTCACACATATTTTGTTTCTGTGATGATTCTATATTAAAATATAGATACCATCCATCCATCTTCTTCCGCTTATCCGGGGCCGGGTCGCGGGGGCAGCAGTGTAAGCAGAGACGTCCCTCTCCCCGGACACTTCCTCCAGCTCTTCCGGGGGGACACGAGGCGTTCCCAGGCCAGCCGGGAGACATAACCCCTCCAGCGTGTCCTAGGTCTTCCCCGGGGTCTCCTCCCGTGGGACGCGGGAGGCATCCAGGGGGCACCGGAGCCGATGCCCGAGCCACCTCAGCTGACCCCTCTCGATGTGGGGGAGCAGCGGCTCTACTCTGAGCTCCTCCCGAGTGACCGAGCTCCTCACCCGATCTCTGAGGGATCGCCCAGCCACCCTGCGGAGAAAGCTCATCCCGGCCGCCTGCATCCGGGATCTTGTCCTTTCGGTCATGACCCACAGCTCAAGACCATAGGTGAGAGTAGGAGCGTAGATTGACCGGTAAATCGAGAGCTGAGCCACGACAGACCGGGACATCGACCGCATTCCTGCAGAAGCTGCACCGATCCGTCTGTCAATCTCCCGTTCCATCCTTCCCTCACTCCTGAACAAGACCCGAGATACTTGAACTCCTCCACTTGAGGCAGGAACTCTCCACCAACCTGAAGAGAGCACGCCACTCTTCTCCGACTGAGGACCATGGCCTCGGGTTTGGAGGCGCTGATTCTCATCCCAGCCGCTTCACACTCGGCTGCAAACCGTCCCAGTGCACGCTGGAGGTCCTGGTCTGAAGGGGCCAACACGACAACATCATCCGCAAAGAGCAGAGACGACATCGTGTGGCCCCCGAACCCGACCCTCTCCGGCCCCTGGCTGCGCCTAGAAGTTCTGTCCATACAAATTATGAACAGAACCGGTGACAAAGGGCAGCCCTGCCGGAGTGTTCAGTGTGTGTGTGTGTGTGTGGTAAAAGGACACAAACTCTTGAAGCTCCGCCCCCTGTGCCGGGAGCGGCAGCTCATTTGCATTTAAAGGGACAGACACAAAACGGTGTGTTTTTGCTCACCCTCAAAAAGTGACTTTAACATGATATATAAAAATATCTGTGGGGTGTTTTGAGCTGAAACTTCACACACACACTCTGGGGACATCAGAGACTTATTTTACATCTTGTTAAAAGGGCATTATACCACCAGTTTAAAGTCTTTTGAAATGCTGGTGTTTTTCTGAACGAGGTCAGAGCAAGTCAATGATGACAGTGTGTTCATATACGTGTGTGTGTGTGTGTGTGTGTGTGTGTGTGTGTGTGTGTGTGTGTGTGTGTGTGTGTGTGTGTGTGTGTGTGGTAAACGAGTTCAGGTGTAAAGCGCTTTCTGATTATTGACTCTGTAAGTGAGAATCTCATTAACCGAGATGCGCTTGTTGCCGCTCTTGTCATAACACGAGGATGAAGAGACAGAGCGTCTCTTTAATCACACCAGCGCTGTAAAGCCGGCGCTGAGAAGATCCTTGTCACAGCTTCTGTGTTTTACACCCCGAATAAACTCACTCGAGTTGATCAAATCAAGAGAAGAACGAGCATTCATCACCGAGGGAAACGGATCCAAGTCCATCAAGACGTTTCCTCCTTTCTCGAAGCGAGTGTTAATTGGTTTATTGAACCTTTAGTCGAGTCAGGGTTCATTTATAAAGCTTGTTTAAAACAGACATTGTACTAAAGTGTACAATAAAGAAAAATGGAGTCACTCCAAAATTAAACAACAGACATTCTAATAAAACGCACATATAAAACCTCAAACATCTTCCAGAAGAAATATTGTATAGAAGATCAGAAAGAGTTTTAAGGCCAACGCTTACACACACACGTGACCCTGGACCACACAACCAGTCACAATTTTGAAATTGAGATTTATACATCATATGAGCTGGATAAATAATATTTTCACAGTAAAACTAGGAGTTGTGAAAAATATGATCCACCGGTAAGTTTATCTGTGTATCATCTTTTTACTCTTTTAATTCCTTTTATAACTCATATATCTCGTTTAAATCCTTTTATAACTGTTTTAATTTTCCTTAAAAAAAATTAAGTTTTTATTTTGTGATTATTGTAATTCCTTTCTGTGTAAAGCTCTTTGAATTGCCATAGTGAATGAAATGTGCTAAATAACCTTGCCTTGCCTTGAAGGTACACTGTGTAGTTTAAGTATTTTATTGGCTAAAATCAATGTTTTTCTTCATAAATATGTCCTCATTGGTGTAAAATTACCTCTGCCAATGATCTGACTTATCCTCGTAAGCGCAGAATTTCTTATCTTTATTTACATGGGACGGGTGAGTCCATGGAGGGCTTCTATGCCGTTCCGCCATTTAAAAAAACTATAATAGCAGAGAGGGACAAAAAGCACTAGCCTAGCTCAACGCATTTCAACGCGCTTTCGTTCACAAAAGTAATGATTATGAATATGTCAAATATAGCAAGGAGACATTTGAATTGTTTATTAATAAACCAGTGTTTTCTGTGTCGGCTGCAGAGATGAAGTCGTCGATGCTGACTCGTGATCTTCGCACTAGAGAACGCGCCGGAGAGAAATGCACTTCTCGTACGGATTACATCGTTTTCTTTCCTTTTGAATTGTTCTGTTTAGAAGTATGATCTCCAGCGTTCTGTAGATCAGATATATTTCTCGGGTCTGTGAGGCGAGTAGGCTGTGCGGAGTTTCGGTTCATTTCTGAGACGAGCTCCGGTTCATGCGCCGGCGCCTCCGAGTCGTCGTGATATCTATTATCTGCTTTACTTATTATTTATTAAATCCAGGCAATTGGTGGATGAAACATTGATTCAAATTAAGATACAATTAATACAAAACGATATTCACTTTAAAGAAAGGCTTTGTGCTTTCTGCTTGAGTCTCTGTGAAAGTTTTAAAGCATCTTTTAGTGCCGATTTCAGAGCGGTCGCGTCCGCTACATTGTTTTTTCCTCATAATGCGCACACAAATAATAAAATAAAAGGAATATTTTATTTTCTGTGGAGAGCATAGCTTGGAGAGCTTACATTAGTAAACTACAGGACATCGTCTTTCAAAACATGACCTGTGCGAAAGAGAAAAAAAAAAAATGGGTCATTGTACCCAGCACTTCTGAAAATGCCTACCTTTAACACATGAATTACATTGAGCGCTTACACTATGAAAGCAATCCAGTCTAACGTGTTTTCAATTACAGGTAAAACTCGAAACATTGGAATATGGGGCAAAAGTTAATTTATTTCAGTAATTAATTAACTTAAAAGATGAAACTATATTATACATGCAAAGTGAGATATTTCAAGCCTTTATTTGTTATAATTGTGATGATTATGGCTTACAGCTTATGAAATCCCCAAATAAAAAATTTGAATATTGTGAAAAGGTTTTAATTTAAAGAATTTTAATTCTAATGTTTCGAGTTTCTCCTGTTCCCCTGGAAGAGGACGAGCTCAAGCGCTTCAGACCCGTTTACTCCTGTGTTTA
>NC_136886.1:904258-914258 GCF_949152265.1 Phoxinus phoxinus
TTTTCAATAAATGTCTGTGTTTTGTTTGTTGATGTATTGTTAATTTGTATTTTTTTAGTATTTGTTTTAAATATGTAGTCACTGTTATACGCCGTGTGGTGGACCGGTTCATCTCAAGGCGTTAATCCTAATAAATGATGAATTGTCGAGCTTTATATAGCAGAGGAAGAGAGGCCGTCAGACTGAAGATGAATGACAAAATAACCAAGCGTTGAGTATATAGAATAGTGAGTGCATTATCATGTCGTAAAATCAGCGTTCTGCCACTCTTCACACGGCGGTCGAAGCGGCGCCGGTGCGGTGCGGCTCTGACTCGAGGCACGCGAAAGAGATTTCATGGATTCGATTATGAATTCAAAAAAGCTCCTTTTTATTGGTAGGATCAGATTTTTATCCGGAATACAGATTTGGAACAGCGTGACTCCTCTGCATGCAAACTGGGGGAGCCGGAGCCGGAGGGCCGTAATTACCAAAGCCCACAGGTAAATCTGGAGTGTGACATCATTCAGGGACGCCCAGGGTCTCAGGGCATGCTGGGTAACTGGATGAAAGCAATTCATTTTTATCTTGGCTCAGTCATGGCTAAAGAGATTATTTATTACTCATGAAGTATAAGGGTCTGGAGGCTTTCTGGTGCGGGGGGGATATATCGGAGAATTCACACACACACACACACACACACACACACACACACACACACACACACACACACACACACACACACACACACACACACACACACACACACGCACACACACACACACGCACACGCACACGCACACGCACACGCACACGCACACACACACACACACACACCGAAACGCTTCGAGACCTGCTCAGATAATGGAGGAGTCGGATCCAGGGAATATTAGATGTGCTGAGATCTGAAGAGCAGATCATCACACCCGGGGACAAACATAAAGCACATTCTCACTTTAATGTGTCAACTTAGTTTCTCTTAGAAAGCAATCAGACGATACGGAGAGCAGAGAGACTTCACCTGGAAACAGACTCTATAATCTCACATGCGTTATGGCAAGCCGTCTTAACATTTGATCATTTCAACCGACTAGTATCTATTTTCATGCTACTAGTACTTATTCTTTAGCTACTAGTTCTTATTTATTAGATACTAGTACTTAGTTCAATAGTGACTAGTAACTATTCTTTTGTTACTAGTAACACATATGTTTTTTGCCATTGACTTCTATGGGATCTGTCATTCAGATTAGAGGATGGATACCCGACCCGAGCCCGACGGGACCCGACGGTACCCGACGGGCCAGGCCGGGTTCGGACAGATATTTAGAAATGATGTTCGGGTTCGGGTCGGGCTCGGTCACATCAGCGCGATAAGGCATTGAACATTTTAAATTTAAAACAGGTTATTATGTAGGTAGCCGATGTGCCTGATGCTTTCACTTGATGCAAACGATCGTTTTTGTGATTAAAATACATGTAAAATATTAACATAACAACTGTCTTCCTGTGTGCGGACATTTGTTTATGTAGCCGTGACAACGAAACACGTGCATAATGTGCGCGCGCCAGTGTCAAGAGCGCTTGTTGCTCCGCGCGCTGATGCGCTCATTCTGTTGACATTTCCGATTGACTTCCTACAGTTGCTTAATAAAAGCCGGCTTTCCACACAAACAAACGTACAATTGTCATTAGTATGAGAAAAAAATGGGATTTTAACTGCCGGTCTCGGGTCGGGCTCGGACATAAATATCTTTATGCCTGTCGGGCTCGGGTCGGGTTCGGTTACTGCTCTGTCGGACGCGGGCCGGGCTCGGACTGAAAAATTCGGCCCGGTCCGCACTCTAATTCAGATATCAACTATTCAGTTCTGACCAGAGGTGGTCAAAGTACACAACTTCCTTACTTGAGTAAAAGTACAGATACTACTGGTCAAATATTACTCCGTTACAAGCAAAAGTTGTAAGACGGATTTTTACTTAAAGCTGCAGTCCGTCGTTTTTCCTCTTTGTCGCCATCTCTGTTCGAAATCTGCAATTGCAGTTATTCGCGGAATTATTAACTGTGCGTGGGTAGTAAATCGGCATGAAACAGCGCGGATGAACACAATGTATTGAGGAGAACTTGTCGCTGCCGCGTCGCTGTGGATACTCTACTGTCATCAGCAATCTCAGAGTATACTTTTTGAAAGTGTCAACATTAGAATTTTCATCGGGAAATCTTATCTGAACAAGTAAGTAACATTCACTTTTGTTCTGACCAAATTCGGGGGGTGGGGGGAAGCATTGCAGTAGCTATATCATGCTGATTAAATCTAACGATTGCT
Source organism: Phoxinus phoxinus (assembly GCF_949152265.1). Taxonomy (NCBI): domain Eukaryota; kingdom Metazoa; phylum Chordata; class Actinopteri; order Cypriniformes; family Leuciscidae; genus Phoxinus; species Phoxinus phoxinus. The sequence goes on from NC_136886.1 coordinate 906,564, forward strand.
TATATCACGTCAAAACGTGAACAATATATTTTTTCTGTAGCCACTCTGAAGTCCGAAGTCTTTGGGTTTTACAACTGGTGAATCTCCAGTTGTCACTGGTGATTGTCGCTTTAAAACTTTCGGGATCCGCCATACCAAGTGCTAAGCTAAATCTCCACCTCCATCATCCACACACGCTAGCCGGGGACTCCTTCTCTATGTGTACAGAAGTGACGTAATGACGCAAAGACATGCTCGAAATTCCCGCGGAAATCCACCAGTACCACTGGAATTAAAATTATTATTACAAGCTTACCGTTTTGAATCGAGGTAAGGCAAGCAGATCGTTTTGAACACTGGCTGGTTACGTTTTTTTTCAAAAATGTCTTTTTTGATATTTTTAAACCCAAAAATGTGCCGGACTGCAGCTTTAAGTAAAAGTACAGAAGTACTAATTTTTAAAAGTACTTAAGTATAAAAGTAAATGTCAATGCATTGTTTTATTATTGTTGCATGTAATATTTACAGTATTTATGCCTCTGAATCTCTGCCTGCCGATCCTCATATCAACATCACATGTATTTCTACAACACAGTTCCTGTGGGATTGAATAAGTCACTCAATAACGTCCACACTGGTTTCGGACACACACACGGCTGTTCCCAGTTTTTTGGCGTTTAGTATGAATATGTTCGCCGTACTGTTATCTATAAGCTAGTGTGTTCCAAAACTATGACAACATTTAGAAGACCAAACCCAACGCTGAACATTAAAATCATGTTGATGTCAGAATGTCAGATTGACGTTAATCTCCAGCGTTGGACAGACGTTGTATTGTGGTTGAAAATCGGTTTGACGTCAGAAACCAACATCAGTCGAGTTCTGGAGTCAGCCACACTTTCATTTACAACACAAATCATCCCTGACGTTAACTCACGTTATCACTAACTAACTACTCAAGGCCCTCGACAGAAATGTAGTGGAGTAAAAAGTACGATATTTGTCTTTCACATAAATAATACTCAAGTAAAGTGCAGATACTCAAAAAGTGTCCTCAAGTAAATATACTTTGTTACTGTCCACCTCTGGTTCTGACTAGTATGTATTCCAATTGTGACTAGTACATATATATTAGATACTAGTAGTTATTAATTAGGTAGGCTACTAGTACTTATTTTTTAGATACTAGTATTAATTCAATAAATATAGTACTAAGTCATTAGATACTAGTGCCTATTAAATATATACTAGTACTTATTCATTAGCTACTAGTATCTTTTGTAATTGTTACTAGTAACTATTCTTATTTTACTAGTCACAACTGTTTTTTTTTTACTAGTCTTATGTTATGACTAGTCACTGAACAGTAGAGTTCAATTAAAAATATTAGTAAAATAGTATAATTTGGAATAAATACTAGTATCTAATAAATAAGTACTAGTATCTAATATATATGTACTAGTCACAATTGGAATACATACTAGTCAGAACTGAATAGTTGATTTCTGAATGACAGATCCCATTGAAGTCAATGGCAAAAAAAACATATTTGTTACTAGTAACAAAAGAATAGTTTCTAGTCACTATCGAAATAAGTACTAGTATCTATTTAAAAGGTACTAGTATCAAATTAATAACTATCTAATAATAAGTACTAGTAACTAATAAATAAGTACTAGTATCTAAAGAATAAGTACTAGTAGCATGAAAATAGATTCTAGTCGGTTGAAATGATTAAATGTTAAAACGGCTCGCCATACATGCGTCTCCATAGAGTTTCAATAGAGCTCTTAGCATCTCAAACTGTGCTTAGATTTAATACAGTCTGCATTTAAAACTGAGAAATCTCAATATTTTTCACCACAAGATCTCTACATTCATGTACGGCTCTATACTCTGTGTCTAATTGTGACTATTTTATTTCTCCTGAGGAATATTAGACACGTCTGAGACAACAGACAGAAGATGAAACTTAGATGAAGTTCAGGACGGGGTTCAGGCCGAGAGGAAAGTAAAGGGAAGACTGACCTTTCAAAGCTGCGGTATCGATTTCCTAAATGGCAAAGATCCCATAGGAAAGTTTACATGGTTCAACTCGATATACAGCAGATCTTAATTAGAGCATAACGCTAGAGAAGAGAAATATATGGATCGACACTGTCAATAACCATCAAGATTTAGAGGGAACAGAAATAATAACCATAGTAACATCACAATCTCGCTGTTTTAGACTCAAACCAACAATTCAATAAACAAGAAGTTTATATTGAGTAACTTACAGTTTAGACACAATATTCCCAGTTTGAGTCACCAACATAAACTGGTGTGAACAAAGCCACGGACGAGTTATCCGCTGTACATTAGTGGATCAGTGTTTTGAACAAAACAAGAGTTTTTGACTCAATGATTCAATGACTCACTCATCTCTTGTTTTGTTCTGATACGAATCAGTGTTTTCGATTGAATCGGTTGAGTGAATGATTCAATGACTCACTCATCCCTTGTTTTGTTCTGACATGAATCAGTGTTTTCGATTGAATCGATTGAGTGAATGATTCAATGACTCACTCATCCCTTGTTTTGTTCTGACACGAATCAGTGTTTTCGATTGAATCGGTTGAGTGAATGATTCAATGACTCACTCATCCCTTGTTTTGTTCTGACATGAATCAGTGTTTTTGATTGAATCGGTTGAGTGAATGATTCAATGACTCACTCAGCTCTTGTTTTGTTCTGACACGAATCAGTGTTTTTGATTGAATCGGTTGAGTGAATGATTCAATGACTCACTCATCCCTTGTTTTGTTCTGACATGAATCAGTGTTTTTGATTGAATCGGTTGAGTGAATAATTAAATCACTCATCTCTTGTTTTGTCACTGGATGAATCAGCTTTTTGAACGAGCCATTGGAATGAATGATTCAATGACTCACTCATCTCTTGTTTTGTTACTGGTCTGGATGAATCAATGTTTTGAACGAGTCATTGGGAATGAATGATTCAATGACTCACTCATCTCTTGTTTTGCTCTGACACGAATCAGTGTTTTCAAACAAATAATTTTAATGAACAAATCAATTACTCAGTCGAAAAGCTTGTCTACATCTACTGGTGTATAAGTAAACACATAATATGTCTTGGATGTCATATATTAGATATCAAAATATCTATTTATTGTAAACACAGAGGCTTAAAATGCTAAAACAATGGATGAGCAGAGTCAAAAGCGCATGCAGAAATTTATAAGAGAGTGTCCAAAGATTTCGAACTGCAGCGATAGACATTGTTAAATGCAATCCTAATTGATATTTTGCAGATATTTCTGAAGATATTTTTACCACTGACGCACTGAACTACAGTCTTGATCTTTCTTCTGGAACTAGAACGACTGAAGTCTTGTAGGCCGTGAGATCTTCGACAGTGATCTTAGAATAGCTTCAACCACACCAATTGAGTTCTTAGCATATGAGCTGGTTTGGAACCTCAAAATTAGATTTAGGAGCTAATAAACAGCAGCACATATCGACAGAGTGAAGTGAGAGAATATGATCTGTGTCTGATTTCCTGTTAACCGCATAGAGAATCCATAAAGACATCTGCGGAAATATGATCAAGACCTGGAAGAGCTTCACCTTTAAGATGCGCGTTAGGTAATGCCAAAAGCATTAGATCTCAGATCAGCTCTTACACGCTCACATCACGTCTAGAACAACCTGATCCCAGACCAGCTATTTATCATTCTGAAGTTTGTGACAGCTTAGATCTGTCGCTGCATGAAGGGCTTGATGAACTTCACAATCAATATTATTAAACTAATCAATAATGTATATAACATCAGCGCCCGCTGTGCTTTTATTGTGTCCTATAGCACAAAAAGATCTCCATGCAGCTGCGAGGGTCTTCAGAGTGGTTTCTAGGGCGTTGCTAGGTGGTTGCAAATAGTTCCAAAGCAAAAGAGCCCTACTAGTGTCTAGTGAGCTGGCATCTAATGCAACCTTAAAGGGGACATATCATGAAAATCTGACTTTTCCCGTATGTAAGTGCTGTAATCGTGTCCCGGTGCTTCTACTGTACCAACCCAGAAAACATGAAAAGTGAAATCCAGTATCTTTGTTCTGAGTCTTTCTCTGCAAGCATGTCTAAAAATAAGCAAATCAGATTTCACTTCCCTTCTGACGTATGAAGAGGATCTAATTATAATATTACCGGCCCTTAATCTGCACGTTTACAATATTACCGGCCCTTAATCTGCACGTTTATAACATTACCGGCCCTTAATCTGCACGTTTATAACATTACCGGCCCTTAATCTGCACATTTATATTATTACCGGCCCTTAATCTGCACGTTTACAATATTACAGGCCCTTAATCTGCACATTTATAATATTACCGGCCCTTAATCTGCACATTTATAATATTACCGGCCCTTAATCTGCACATTTATAATATTACCGGCCCTTAATCTGCACATTTATATTATTACCGGCCCTTAATCTGCACATTTATATTATTACCGGCCCTAAATCTGCACGTTTATAACATTACCGGCCCTTAATCTGCACGTTTATAACATTACCGGCCCTTAATCTGCACGTTTATAATATTACCGGCCCTTAATCTGCACATTTATATTATTACCGGCCCTTAATCTGCACGTTTATAACATTACCGGCCCTTAATCTGCACGTTTATAATATTACCGGCCCTTAATCTGCACATTTATATTATTACCGGCCCTTAATCTGCACGTTTACAATATTACCGGCCCTTAATCTGCACGTTTATATTATTACCGGCCCTTAATCTGCACGTTTATAACATTACCGGCCCTTAATCTGCACGTTTATATTATTACCGGCCCTTAATCTGCACGTTTATAATATTACCGGCCCTTAATCTGCACGTTTACAATATTACCGGCCCTTAATCTGCACGTTTACAATATTACCGGCCCTTAATCTGCACGTTTATAATATTACCGGCCCTTAATCTGCACGTTTATAACATTACCGGCCCTTAATCTGCACGTTTATAACATTACCGGCCCTTAATCTGCACGTTTATAATATTACCGGCCCTTAATCTGCACGTTTACAATATTACCGGCCCTTAATCTGCACGTTTACAATATTACCGGCCCTTAATCTGCACGTTTATAATATTACCGGCCCTTAATCTGCACGTTTATATTATTACCGGCCCTTAATCTGCACGTTTATAATATTACCGGCCCTTAATCTGCACGTTTATATTATTACCGGCCCTTAATCTGGACGTTTATAATATTACCGGCCCTTAATCTGCACGTTTATAATATTACCGGCCCTTAATCTGGACGTTTACAATATTACCGGCCCTTAATCTGCACGTTTATAACATTACCGGCCCTTAATCTGCACGATTATAATATTACCGACCCTTAATCTGGACGTTTACAATATTACCGACCCTTAATCTGCACGTTTATAATATTACCGGCCCTTAATCTGCACGTTTATATTATTACCGGCCCTTAATCTGCACGTTTATATTATTACCGGCCCTTAATCTGCACGTTTATAATATTACCGGCCCTTAATCTGGACGTTTACAATATTACCGACCCTTAATCTGGACGTTTACAATATTACCGGCCCTTAATCTGCACGTTTACAATATTACCGGCCCTTAATCTGCACGTTTACAATATTACCGGCCCTTAATCTGGACGTTTACAATATTACCGGCCCTTAATCTGCACGTTTATATTATTACCGGCCCTTAATCTGCACGTTTATAATATTACCGGCCCTTAATCTGCACGTTTATATTATTACCGGCCCTTAATCTGGACGTTTATAATATTACCGGCCCTTAATCTGCACGTTTACAATATTACCGGCCCTTAATCTGCACGTTTATAATATTACCGGCCCTTAATCTGCACGTTTACAATATTACCGGCCCTTAATCTGCACGTTTATAACGTTACCGGCCCTTAAAGGAACACTCCGACTTTTTGGGACTTTAGCCTATTCACCTTATCCCCCAGAGTTAGATAAGTCCATACATACCTTTTTCATCTCTGTGCGTGCTATAAGTCTGTTTGACGCACCCACCGCTAGCCTAGCTTAGCACAAAGACTGGATGTAAATGGTTGCAGCTAGCATACTAATCCAAATAAGTGACAAAATAATGCAAACATTTTCCTATTTACATGTTGTGATTTGTATAGTCACAGAGTGTACAAAAAACAAAGTCATATGAGACACAGACATATTTTAACCGTATAAATACTGGGAACTATATTCTCTGAAGGCGAAGCACTGCTACTTGGGCGGAGTGATAACCGCAGCACCTGAGACGCGCCGTTGTGAGGCGCAGAGAGTTCGTTCAGAGTTTGGGTAACGTTAACAGAGTCAGCAATTTATAAATAGTAAAAGCGTAGTTTACAATCATGGATTTTCGCTGTATTGTAAAGAGCTGTGACAATAAACAGGGGAGACCAGGTAATACCATGATGTTTCATAGAATTCCAACTAAAAACGCTGACCGGATGAAGAAATGGCTATACTCTGGATATTGATCAAAACACACCTAATGAGATTATCAAGGGACATTATGTTTGCTCGGTACATTTCACTGAGGACGACTATTTTCAAAAAATGGAATTTGCCACAAGGACCATGAAACGTGTGCTGAAAGATACGGCCATCCCATCGATATCACATACAGGACAAAGTGGAGCGGCTGCGGTAAGTGTTCCGTTATATTTTTTAATGTTTAGCCTAACGTTACTGTAACAGTGCCATTATCTAACTTAGATCTAATGTAACGTTAGTGACACTATTATATGAATAGGGTGGTAACTACTATTGTAGTTGTTTACGGGCTCCATGTATCCCCTGTAATGTTAGTATTGTTGCCTCGAACGCGCTCTGTCGTCCCAGTAACACTTGAGCGGAGCTAGAGGTCACGTAGGTTTTGTTGACAGAAGAAACAACGGCGCGTCTCAGGTGCTGCGGTTATCACTCCGCCCAAGTAGCAGTGCTTCGCCTTCAGAGAATATAGTTCCCAGTATTTATACGGTTAAAATATGTCTGTCTCATGTGACTTTGTTTTTTGTACACTCTGTGACTATACAAATCACAACATGTAAATAGAAAAATGTTTGTTTTATTTTGTCACTTATTTGGATTAGTATGCTAGCTGCAACCATTTACATCCAGTCTTTGTGCTAAGCTAGGCTAGCGGTGGGTGCGTCAAACAGACTTATAGCACGCACAGAGATGAAAAAGGTATGTATGGACTTATCTAACTCTGGGGGATAAGGTGAATAGGCTAAAGTCCCAAAAAGTCGGAGTGTTCCTTTAATCTGCACGTTTACAATATTACCGGCCCTTAATCTGCACGTTTATAACGTTACCGGCCCTTAATCTGCATGTTTACAATATTACCAGCCCTTAATCTGCACGTTTACACACACCAGCCGACGTTTGGTTCCTCAAGCCACAACAGAGCCCAGTTGTAACGCGATGGCAGAAGATCCAGCAAAGCATGAAACTGTTCTGTGGTCGAGCACAGACTGGACACTAGTGACCAGAACACGTCAGCGCTGTCTTATAAACCCCTCAGGAACTGTGGACACTTGTGTGAAAGTTCAACATGATGATGAGATGATCAGTGTAACTCCACAACAACTACAGAAATGTCTCCGCTAACATCCAGAAACTCT
>NC_136886.1:931758-936758 GCF_949152265.1 Phoxinus phoxinus
TCTCCCTGGACACTTCCGGGGGGACACGAGGCTTTCCCAGGCCAGCCGGGAGACATAACCCCTCCAGCGTGTCCTAGGTCTTCCCTGGGGTCTCCTCCCAGTGGGACGCGCCCGGAACACCTTCCCGGGAAGGCGGCATCCGGAGCCGATGCCCGAGCCACCTCAGCTGACCCCTCTCCATGTGGAGGAGCAGCGACTCTACTCTGAGCTCCTCCGAGTGACCGAGCTCCTCACCCGATCTCTGAGGGATCGCCCAGCCACTCTGCGGAGAAAGCTCATTTCGGCCGGCTGTGTCCGGGATCTTGTCCTTTCGGTCATGACCCACAGCTCATGACCATAGGTGAGAGTAGGAACGTAGATTGACCGGTAAATCGAGAGCTTCGTCTTGCGGCTCAGCTCTTTCTTCACCACGACAGGCCGGGACATCGACCGCATTACTGCAGAAGCTGCACCGATCCGTCTGTCAATCTCCCGTTCCATCCTTCCCTCACTCCTGAACAAGACCCACGCTGGAGGTCCTGGTCTGAAGGGGCCAACACGACAACATCATCCGCAAAGAGCAGAGACGACATCGTGTGGCCCCCGAACCCGACCCTCTCCGGCCCCTGGCTGCGCCTAGAAATCGTGTCCATAAAAATTATGAACAGAACCGGCGACAAAGGGCAGCCCTGCCGGAGTCCAACATGCACCGGGAACAAGTCTGACTTACTGCCGGCAATGCGAACCAAGCTCCTGCTCTGGCCGTACAGGGACCGGACAGCCCTTCGGACCCCATACTCCCGGAGCTCCTCCACAGGCCGCAGCGAGGGACACAGTCGATGCCTTCTCCAAATCCACAAAGCACATGAGGATTGGTTCGGCAAACTCCCATGATCCCTCCGGCACCCTGTAGAGGGTATAGAGCTGGTCCAGTGTTCCACGGCCGACGGTCCGAGAATCCGAGGTTCTACTGTCGGCCGAATTAATTTTTTCTTTATTTTGTATAAAATATTTTTTCTGCTCAGTACGTTTGCTTTACAGTAAACTTAAACTTCTATAAATGTATTCACTTTCCTTTTTTTTTTTTTTTAAAGAGACCAATCCTAGGTCTGCGTTCCAAACACTGCAACCAGTTCAGTTTCAGATCTGTGATCAAAGAGAGATGTGGAGAAAAAGTGTGGAGATTTGCCAAAACCTGGTCACACCGCATGACCTTTGCCCTCAATGCATGTCAGGTATTAAACACGTGAGACCGGTCCTGTGTGTGTGTGTTTGTGTGTGTGTGTGTGTGTGTGTTTGTGTGTGTGTGTGTGTGTGTGTGTGTGTGTGTGTGTGTGTGTGTGTGTGTGTGTGTGTGTGTGTGTGTGTGTGTGTGTGTGTGTGTGTGTGTTTCCTCCGGGTGAAGTTGGACACAGTTAAAGGAGTGTGATGCTGCCTTCAGTCTAATTAAGAACAACCCAAGCTGAGCATCTATATTATTCAACACTTCAGGCTGCTGTCTGCTGTCCAAGAACAGCCACCAAAGACCTCAACACACACACACACACACACACACACACACCGAGCGCTTCAACATGGCCAGTGCAGCCAGAACTTCATGCCCGAAACACTCACACAAACTTCAGGCCGTAAGACACAGAATCCGTCTCACATTTATTATTCCGACAAGGGCTCCATTTTAATCAGGGGCAGAAGCGAAGCCCAGGGAACGGAGACGGCATCAAAGAAGAGAAGAGGAAGAGAAGAGGAAGAGGAAGAGAGACGGGGCGAAGGAAAGATGCTGAAGAGGAAGATGGAGATACGAGTCTGAGATTCTCCTGGGGAAATCACATCTGGAAATATCAGTGATTGGAGTATTTTAAAGTCGATATCAAACAACATTCATACGTCTATAAAGTGGCGAACAATGTGAGTGTTTTCGTATGCAAAACGTATATGCAAAACAGCATCTGATTGGACAAAAATCTGTGCACGCCCCTATGGACAAAATGAGTCACTCTCTATCTATACGGAAAGATGAGCTTTTTAAAAAGTTCGGAATAATTAAGATTTTTAAATGTTTTTAAAAGAAGTTTCTTCTGCTCACCAAATGCAACAAAAATACACTTTTAAAAACTGCTGGGGTGTTTAAACCCATGTTTGGACAAAAAAATATTATGTATTATTATGTAGTGAAATATTATTCCAATGTATATATGTGAATATATAGTAAAGTGTAATTTATTCCTGTGATCAAAGCTGAATTTATCATCATTACTCCAGTCTTCAGTGTCACATGATCCTCCAGAAATCAGTGTAATATGAGGATCTGATGATCAAGACACATTTATGATTATTATCAGTGTTGAAATTAATATTTTTTGTGGAAACTGATGCATTTTATTTTTCAGGATTCTGTGATGAATAGAAAGTTCAACAGAACAGCATTTATTTCAAATAGAATCTTTTGTAACATTATAAATGTCATATTTGATCAATTTAATGCATCATTGCTAAATAACTGATGAAACTAATGTGAGGGTTTCTCTTCCTTCTTGACCTAAAGAACCTTTAATATTCCCTTAAATCAAAAGCTGCCAGTATGAAGACGTCACCGAATAAAACTCAGAAGATCCAGGCCGCCAATTCCATCTCGAACGACACAATGTCAACACTTCTTTTCTTATGTTCCATTTTATTCATCCTTCTTTCAAATTATAATTTGATTCGGGTGGTACAAGGGCTTTGATATTAAAATTTTTAATAAAAGCCCTGATACTCGTGTACGTCGGCAGGATTTGGGGCCGATTTTCATCCTTCTATTTGTCATTATTATTATAGTTCTTTTTTGTCCAGAGGCACAGCCTACACAGATCATTATTTCAGAAAAAAAGACTATTGCCTTTTTTTCCCTTCACCCGCTCTCCAATAAATTCAATGTGTGTCTAAATTAATGCATTACAAGCCATGGGAGAGATATTAAAAAAATGATAAAAACTAATCCTTGATGTTGAGCTGGTGCGCGCCGCCCTGACCCTGAACACACTCGTGTTATAGTGCTGAACATCGCTCGGATTACTGCATAATATTTCATTACACGCACAAAATCCACAGTCGTATATCTAGCACAGGTGAGTCGTTATTAATCACTGAGGTCCGCGAGTCCAGTGCGTCTGGACACAAAAAACAAGGACACACACATGAACCTGCACTGCAGACGCGACTAAAAACACGAACACATCGCAGAAACACAAGGTGATGATGGGAAATACACTCGTGCTTCTGTTGACACACACACACACACACACACACCAACAGAGAACGCTTTCAGAACGTTCTGTGAATAAACATTCTTCCAGTAACGTCCATAGAACGTTTGTTTAAAGTTATCTTGTCTTTGATAATGTTCTCAAAACGTTGGCACAAAAATGTTATTAATACATCAATCGTGGAGCGTTTTTTCTGAAACATTTTTGTTGGACGTTTGACTAAAGTTTTTTAAATGTTGCTACTTGTTTCAGAACTTTCTGAAGTAACATTCAAAAGTAACGATCAGAGAATATTCAAAAGTAACGTTCAGAGAACATTCAAAAGTAACGATCAGAGAACATTCAAAAGTAACGTTCAGAGAACATTCAAAAGTAACGTTCAGAGAACATTCAAAAGTAACGTTCAGAGAACATTCAAAAGTAACGATCAGAGAACATTCAAAAGTAACGTTCAGAGAACATTCAAAAGTAACGTTCAGAGAACATTCAAAAGTAACGTTCAGAGAACATTCAAAAGTAACGTTCAGAGAACATTAAAAAGTAACGTTCAGAGAACATTCAAAAGTAACGATCTGAGAACATTCAAAAGTAACGTTCAGAGAACATTCAAAAGTAACGTTCAGAGAACATTCAAAAGTAACGATCAGAGAACATTCAAAAGTAACGATCAGAGAACATTCAAAAGTAACGATCAGAGAACATTCAAAAGTAACAATCAGAGAACATTCTAAAGTAACAATCAGAGAACATTCAAAAGTAACGTTCAGAGAACATTCAAAAGTAACGTTCAGAGAACATTCAAAAGTAACGATCAGAGAACATTCAAAAGTAACGTTCAGAGAACATTCAAAAGTAACGTTCAGAGAACATTCAAAAGTAACGTTCAGAGAACATTCAAAAGTAACGATCAGAGAACATTCAAAAGTAACGTTCAGAGAACATTCAAAAGTAACGATCAGAGAACATTCAAAAGTAACGATCAGAGAACATTCTAAAGTAACAATCAGAGAACATTCAAAAGTAACGTTCAGAGAACATTCAAAAGTAACGTTCAGAGAACATTCAAAAGTAACGTTCAGAGAACATTCAAAAGTAACGATCAGAGAACATTCAAAAGTAACGTTCAGAGAACATTCAAAAGTAACGTTCAGAGAACATTCAAAAGTAACGTTCAGAGAACATTCAAAAGTAACGTTCAGAGAACATTCAAAAGTAACGTTCAGAGAACATTCAAAAGTAACGATCAGAGAACATTCAAAAGTAACGTTCAGAGAACATTCAAAAGTAACGTTCAGAGAACATTCAAAAGTAACGATCAGAGAACATTCAAAAGTAACGTTCAGAGAACATTTCTAAAGTAACGTTCAGAGAACATTCAAAAGTAACGTTCAGAGAACATTAAAAAGTAACGTTCAGAGAACATTCAAAAGTAACGATCAGAGAACATTCAAAAGTAACGTTCAGAGAACATTCAAAAGTAACGTTCAGAGAACATTCAAAAGTAACGATCAGAGAACATTCAAAAGTAACGATCAGTGAACATTCTAAAGTAACGTTCAGAGAACATTCAAAAGTAACGATCAGAGAACATTCAAAAGTAACGTTCAGAGAACATTCAAAAGTAACGATCAGAGAACATTCAAAAGTAACGATCAGAGAACATTCAAAAGTAACGATCAGAGAACATTCAAAAGTAACGTTCAGAGAACATTCAAAAGTAACGATCAGAGAACATTCAAAAGTAACGTTCAGAGAACATTCTAAAGTAACGAT
>NC_136886.1:941758-944258 GCF_949152265.1 Phoxinus phoxinus
GCTTTTAAATATACATTCCTGTGCGGTCCTGTCACATCACTTCAGAGTAACAAGCACAACTGTGATTTCTTCTGTTCTCTACATTATTTATTGCACGTCTACTTCATCAATAAATAAGACCAAGGCAAGTGATATAAATCGCCACGTCCTCAGCAACATTTTTTAAAGATGTGACGTTCAGTTAAAAATACCGGAATGAATAATGATGTGAGCGTTTACAAGCCGTCTCGAAGAGAAGCGGCCCAAGGTCTTTATCCATCAAGCCCGCCGTCAGCTGACCAGATCCCCTCCACTGACCTCCTGTCCGCATGACGCTTCAAAAATACATTTAATTGAAGAAATATCAAAACAAACATTACAAATGCTAGGAGGAGGTATAAACAGTATTATAGGAATACTTTAAAGAGTGTATATACTAATGGCTTTTTGTTTCTTCAGGGCAATATTGACTCAATAAAATGCTTCACTTCATCTTTCTTTATGAATGTGAAATTTAGCCATTAAAAAAAATAAAAAATAAAATAAGTGCGAGGTTATTTATCTTTAGAGTTTACAATAATAATACACTCAAATATATATATATGTGTGTATATATGTATATGTAGCTATATAGTATATGTATGTATATACAGTGATGGATTACGTAATCTGATTACAAAAGATAAATACTTTTTAATACTTTACAATAAGGTTCGTTAGTTAACATTAGTTAACTACATTAGTTAACATGAACTAATAATGAACTGCACGTATACAGCATTTATTCATATTTGTTCATGTTAATTTCAACATTTAATAATAATGCATTAAAATCTTGTTAACATTAGTTAATGCACTGCGAACTAACATGAACAAACAATGAACAGCTTTATTTCTATTAACTAATGTTAACAAAGATTAACAAATTAAGTAACAAATGTATTGCTCATGGTTAGTTAATGTTAGTTTATACATTAACTAATGAACCTTATTGTAAAGTGTTACCAAATATGTTTTATGTTTTTATGTTTTAAAATACTCATACTCAGACTACAGTTACTTTTTTTAAAGTAGTCAATAATTTGATCCCTTAAAGCTCATCTTTGATCACCAAAATTACATATTTAAACGTTGGGTCAAATATGGACTGGGTTTGTGCATATTTGACCCAAATTTGGGTTGAAACAACTCAGCATGTTTTAGAGTGTCTAGAACATCTTTCCACAGTCATGTAAACATTTTCATCAACATTTCCAACAATGAAATGAAGGAGATTTCCCCACACAAACACATGAGGGTGTCTCCCCTAACGTGACCTTTACAGCAGAGCCAATCTGACGCTGAGTAGTGCGCTAACTGGCCAATCAGGTGTCCGTGATTACCCCGGCCCCGCCCCCAGCTGGCGAGTGAACAGAGCCCGTGTGTGTGAGATGTTTGAGGAGGAGAAGCAGTGAATCTCCCCAGAGCGAGACGAAAGCGCTGGACTCCACTTCAGACCGGCGAGTGTGTGCCAGGACCGGCCCGGGCCAGATGCTGCCCAGCGCGGCGAGAGTGTGTGTGTGTGTGTGTGTGTGTGTGTGTGTGTGTGTCGAGTCCAGAAGACCAGCTTTAATCAGACTGCGGGATGTCGAGCTCCAGAATCCTGTCTTCACAGACTCTGCTCCAAACCAGGAGGATCTTGGACAATATTTGAGGGAATATATTGGATTTCTGTAGAATAGTTACTGGATGTTCGCAGTGACCAGTGTTTATATATGTATATGTGTGTCTATATAGGCCTATATGTATGTGTGTGTATATATATATGTAGCTATATATATGTATATGTGTGTATATATAGGCCTATATGTATGTGTGTGTGTATATATATATATGTAGCTATATATATGTATATGTGTGTATATATAGGCCTATATGTATGTGTGTGTATATATATATATGTATATGTGTGTGTGTATATGTAGCTATATATGTATATGTGTGTATATGTATGTAGCTATATATATGTATATGTGTGTATATATATATATGTAGCTATATATGTATATGTGTGTATATTTATGTATATGTGTGTATATATATGTATATATATATATATATATATATATGTATATGTGTGTATATATAGGCCTATATGTATATGTGTGTATATATATGTAGCTATATATGTATATGTGTGTATATATACGTATATGTGTGTATATATATATGTATATATATATGTATATATGTATATGTGTGTCTATATATGTAGCTATATTTATGTATATGTGTGTATATATATATGTAGCTGCTAGGGCTGTGAAACGATTAATCGCGATTAATCGCATCCAAAATAAAAGCTTGTGTTTACATAATAAATGTGTGTACTGTGTATAATTATTTTGTATACATAAATACACGTGCATGCATATATTTAAGAAAAATGTGTTATTTATATATAAAATATTTATTTTTATATATAATATCAATTATATATAAATCTATATACAGTATATACATGCAAATATTTCTTAAATAT
>NC_136886.1:949258-966758 GCF_949152265.1 Phoxinus phoxinus
AACCCAAATTTGGGTCAATATGAACAAACCTAGCCATTGGGTTACATTTTTAAGAAAATATTTTACCCCAACGGTTAGTCCATATTTGACCCATATTTGGGTTAAAACAACCCTGCATTTTTTTTTTTTTTTTAGTTATTGTGAGATTTCGTGTTGTTGATGAACTGAGGAATTCAGCATCTCCTGAAATCACTGTGATTGATTTAGTTTTTGTAAAAGAACAGCGCAGACACAATCACTTTACGCGCAATTGCTGATTTGGAAAGTATCCCACAAGTTTACAGAAACCCTTATGCTAAACTCACAGAAACGAGCTTCATACCTTCCTCAGGATCCATTGGATGAGCAGCAGAACGCTCCAGCAGAGCAGCCTCATCGCACCGTTCCTAGAGAACACTAGTCCCGTGTTGAGTGAACATAAACCGGACTCGAATCACCAGCCGAACCCCATCCGCGGGGAAGGAGAACTCGCGTTAACACGATAAACCCGCGCTCTCGGAGTTATCACGGCACACCACGCAGGCTCAGCTCTCGGGGTCCTGGTCATTAGTCAACTGCACATCCATTCGCGGGGCTCGGGTGTTACGGAGGTGAAAAGTTGGTGCGGGAACGAGTTCTTCTGTCAGCTGGAGCTCGCGCTTAATGCCCTCATTACCGCGCGCGTTCCGTGTTTGAAAAGGAAACTGTGTTGCGTTCTCTCTCACACGACAGCGCGCGCCCTCTCTCTCTCTCTCTCTCTCTCTCTCTCTCTCTCTACCGCTGAATGTGTGAATATCTCGATTAGGTAAAAAAACTCCCGTGCGTCTTTTATCAAATGCGCGCCGCGCGGTGCCAAAAGTGGCACACACCTCTCATTTTCCCATTACTATTATTTTGCATTGAGTAGAAAAAAAAAGTTTTCCCGAGTTTTAACATTCAGACCACATTGTTCCAATTCGAGTTCACGGAATTAATTTTGAATGGCTTTAAAGTGCATCTTGTCTCACGCGCTGCTCGCGATGTTAAAATATGAAACGCGCAATCTGTGCGCGAGACACATTCCGTTCACGACTTTTTCTTTTTCTTATTATTTTAACATCCGTAAGCATCGCATTCGTACAGGGAGATAGAGAGGGGGAGATAGAGAGAGAGAGATAATATGAAGGCGAGATCGTTCTTTACACCAGAACGCATGTAATCTTGCCCGGAGAATGGAGATGAGAGGAAATAAAGCGCATCTATAGTAGCGCATTATCATCCAGCAACGCCTCAAAGTTCACGTCCATCTTCTCGCATCTGATAGATGGCAGAGATTTGACGGCAGCCACTGAAGCCCTTCATCGCCCCCTTGCGAATGACGGACAGAAAACAACTGAATGCAGACTTGCGGGGTTAGGGTTGGAGTTAGGGTTAGACTGACCGTAACCCCGTGACCGCTGCACTGTTATGCATAAGACTGTGAGATAACATGATTGATGGAACAACTCAAAAAGAGACACTGGAGCAGAATGCAACCGACAAGAACGAGAACAGCAAGAAGGTGAAAATCCTCCACACGTCTAGCACATTTTCTAAGTTAATTGGCTTCATGGATACATATTTGTGGAGCATTGAAATAAATGTTCGGTTGGTTTCGTTTCCATCGGGATCCGGCGGCTCGTGCAGGATTGGAGTTGGCAGGTGAATTTGGCGAGCGCGCTTTCTATTTCTCGGAGAACTACGCCGCGCGCTTTAGCACAAATGAATGAACATGCCCGGGAAAAATGAGCGCAATTTTCTCACATATCAACTCAACTTTCCACTTCGCTCTCTTCTTCTCTGCAAATCAACACACTCATTGTGGAACGACAAGAGGAGAGAGTTCGCCTCTGTCACACACGCTCTGTGTATGAACGCATGGACGAATATACGAACAGAACATTTCTGACATCACCATTTATGCACAAACAATCCACGTCATGCTAAATAATTGTATTTGATACAAAGGTAAACACTTTTTAATTATAGTTTGTATCATAAAACGCAATTTGAATAGTATTTCCACTTAAAATCTAAAGGACATAGGCTAATTGTTTTTTTAGCTAATATCAATAAAAACATTTTTGACATTTTTTCTTGGTTATGTGAAAGTTAAGGGAGCATTAAATAAACAAAAAATAAACCTTAAACAAGTAACATTTAAAAATCTGTCTAAATTACGGAGCCTCGCACGTGACATGCAGGAAAAATATGTATCATGGCCACTAATGAACACACAGTTCCCATGACTTACAAATACATCAGCAGCTCTACTAATTCATTCATTTAATTAGATCGTGTGCACAATAAAATAATTAGTTATTTCGTCTTTTCGTGCGAAAAACAATTTGTGCGCAATAAACAATAATAATTAAAAAATAATTATGAAGAGTTAATTATTATTTGGTAAGTAGGCTACGATTCAGTAAAACGAGGGAACGAGTTATATCATTAGTACGATTTAGTAAAATGATCCTACGCACTATTTAGTAAAACGAGGAAGTGAATTATTATACGGTAAGTAGCCTACGTTTTGGTAAAACTAGGGAACAAATTATTATATCGTATGTACGATTTAGTAAAAGGGACGTAATTATTGTATTGTACAAACGATTTAGTAAAACGAGGGAATGAATTAGTATATTGTGTACGATTTAGTAAAACAAATTATTATATCGTATGTACTATTTAGTAAAAAAATTTATTATATCGTATGTACGTTTTAGTAAAACGAGGGAACAAATTATTATATCGTAAGTACGGTTTAGTAAAATTCATTATTCAACGCCATCTCACGACCAATTCGTACGAATTTGTACGAGTGATTAAAAGGTGGCTAATTCGTACAACCTCACTCGTATGAATTCGTACAAATTTGGCAACACGTAAAATATGTACGATTTAGCAAAATTTTAAAAAATTTGTACGAGTGAGGACGTATGAACTGGTACGAATTGGCCACCTCGTATACGAATTGCCGTGAGATCGGGTTCAATTATTATATCGTATGTGCGATTTAGTAAAACGAGGGAACTAATTATTATATCGTACGTACTATTTAGTAAAAAAAATTATTATATTGTATGTACGTTTTAGTAAAATGAGGGAATGAATTAATATATCGTAAGTACGGTTTAGTTAAATGAATTATTCAACGCTATCTCACGACCAATTCGTATGAATTTGTACGAGTGATTAAAAGGTGGCTAATTCGTACGAATTCGTACAACCTCACTCGTATGAATTCATACAAATTTGGCAACTTGTAAAATATGTACGATTTAGCAAAATTTTTACAAATTCGTATGAGTGAGGTCGTATGAACTGGTACGAATTAGCCACCTCGTAAAATTCGTACGAATTGCCGTGAAATCGGGTTGAATTATTATATCTTACGTACTATTTAGTAAAACGAGGGAGGAATTATATTGTACGCACAATTTAGTAAAACATAGAGAATGAATTAGTATATCGTAAGTACGATTTAGGAAAACAAATTATTATATCGTCCGCACGATTTTGTAAAACGAGGGAAAAAATTCCTAATTTGTAGCCATGATATATATATACAGTATATACTGTCTGCATGTCATATGCAGCGCTCCGTACTAAATAAAATTTTTGTGCTAACGTTTTGAGAACGCTAAACACCAAATAACTTTAAATTAACTTTCTATTTACGTCACTTGAAGAACGAGAGAGCTTTGCCAGAACATTCCCTGTTACTGTAGCTGGGACAGCTTTAAGAATATTAATAATTGTGTCGAACAAAAAAACAACAAAAAAAGTTCATTTTGAACAATGCATGTATCGACTTCCTCAGCATTAGTGAAGCGCTGAAGCTGCTTACATTCTGTCGTTGGCTAATAGAAAATTAAAGATCCTCTGGCGCCCGCAGAGAACGCAACAGTAAATCACAATCACAACGCTAAACGGCTAATTACATCCGCGCCGTTTAAAATCAGAACAAGCCAGATACACTTTAGAAGAACACAAATCAGAGAGCCCTTAAAATCTACGGTCCACGTGTCAAATAACAGAGTTTGGATGTTTCTCGTGTTTAACTTGCTGAGAACTTCACTAACTCACTGTTTTTGCTTCTGTCGCAGAGAAACACACACTGAGAGTTGAACAACATTAATGTTAATAATGTTCTTTACTCCTGAAGGGAAATAAAATGAATAGTTCTGTGATTCTGAACGCCGGCTCAGTTTTGATGAGGAACTTACATTAGCATTTTGCTGACCTTTACCTTATGATAATATAAACTATCAGCATTATCGATTAGGAAGGAGAACAACGGTTGCCGGGAAGTTCATTTCATTTGTTTGCAGAATAAAACCAGTTTAATATTAAAGGGCCTTGACACTTTCCTCTGGGCTGTTATTGGAGTTCAGAATCACATTATCAAGTTCTTGTGAAGCCGAGATGCGCTTTCTCCTTTTAAAAACATTGCCCGGGTTAAGATATAATGTTCTTGAAGAATGTAACAGAAATATAGGACAGACTGCAAAACAAAAGCCTCTATTATTAGCCTCAATACGATGTTTTGAGAACGTTATTAAAGAGCAGACGACTTTTGACAAACATTCTATTAATGTTAATATTGATTCTATTAATGTTACATTCTATTAATACAAATTTCTCAATACAGTGCTAAAACATTTTGTCACTCAAAAATCATTCAGAAAAACACACAGGATTGGATGGTTGTGGTTTGCTATTGGCTGATCTCATGTGAGTGACAGGTTATAGCCCCGCCCACATCATCAGAGAAGAGATGCTGTGAGAGGAACTTATTCTGATTCAACATTATTAACACAATAATGATGATGTGCACCTATAAATCATTTAGAATAAACCAGCAATATTACATAAAGACAAGTCAATTTTGATTTAGTCTAGAACTTTTGCTAGTCCAGTTCTAAAGTCTACAGTGAACAACTGTGATGCATGTGTAAAAATGATCGTGATTTTAACGGTAAAAGGCCGTAAAAATGCTACAGTGAAAAACTGTTAATTGGTTTGCAGAATGTGTCTGTATATATGGTGAATAACTGTGATTGATCTAACCGTACATTTAATCTAATTTTACAGTAAAATACCGTTAAATTTGATCATTTATGGAAGTCATTGTATAATTTACAGTGAAAAAACATTCACATTTGATGTATTTTGGTTGCAATTGCTGTTTCTTCATAGTTTTTCTAATCAGTTTTGTACATTAGGGGTTTATGTTACATCTAATGTTGTTAAATGAATGTTTATTGCATTTTTTAAACATCATGTGTGTTACCATGATGGTGTTTAGTGTCTGTGTGAATGACACGTGAAGCTTCTATATATTATTTTTATATTTCTTGTGTAAAAGCTGCTTGTGATGAGCTTTGATTGATCATGTGACTCTCATCTCCACTGTGATTGGTGGTTGTTAGTGAATTGCAATTGTATGAACCATATTAGTAGCTTACTCCAATAGGTCGGTAAATTAACATTATATCAGATAATGAAATACGTTTTTGTTTTTACTGTAAATTTAAGTTAAGTCTGTTAAGCCTAAAATATTGCTACCATATTTTTCCGGTAAATTTCTGGCAACCACAGCTGCCGTTTTTTTTTTATCGTGAATTTAACTGATTTCTTTTACAGTGTGGGCGGGGCTTGATTGTGTCTGTGGGGAACTGATTGGATGGTTGTGGTTTGCTATTGGCTGATCTCATGTGAGTGACAGGTTATAGCCCCGCCCACATCATCAGAGAAGAGAAGCTGCAAGAGGAACTTATTCGCATTCAACATTATTAACACAATAATGATGATGTGCACCTATAAATCATTTAGAATAAACTGTAATATTACATAAAACAATTAAATTTTGATTTCATGGTGACTTTAAGCATCACCCTTTAAATGTAACTGTAAAGAAAACAACAATTTGATTGAAAAAACTCAAACAGAACTTGCTAGTCCAGTTGTAAAGTCTACAGTTAACATCAGTGATATATATATATGTTTGTGTCTCAGGCTCAGCCACATTCCCATGATGAGAACACACACACACACACACACACACATCTCTAATAAGAGCTTTTGTTCGTGTAAAACCCTCATTCCCCGCTGGCCATGTGTGTATTCATCCTTCTACGGCCAGCTAATATGATTAATATGATTGTAGCCTGTCGTATAGTTGTGTTTGCGCAGATGTCTTCGGAACTGCACGACTGGGATGTTTAGAGGAATTATGATTATATCTTTGTCATTTTAATGCGATTCTGGCCGATATCTCGCCGGCTGAGAGACAGACATGTAATGGGTGTCAGGTAGAAGTAGAGGAATGAGATTATATTATATCGCGCTGACAGGAGAGAGAAGTGATTTCTGCACAATCTCTCCTCATTAATCGGCGATACTTCCGTGAGTTTCAGAGCGGATCCGAGAGCTTCCGCAGATACAGCATGAGGATAACTGTATGCTATATACATAATAGTAGCATATTAAATAGCATAATTAAGATGATACATTTAAAGATTTTGCCAAACCACTATTTTTATATACATTTGAATAATTACATATATTTTTATCATTTAATGCATGATATATTGAAACTAAGAAATGTGTGGAAAAACAGCTAAACAAGTGAGGCAAAGAATTAGTTATTAATGTGTGTCTGTTTGGACTTTATTTTATATTTATATTAATATAAAGTTAGTTTGTTTGTTTATAGTGGAATAGCATCACAGTTTACACTGAAAAGTACAATTAACTTTCATTTCAACTTAAATCGCATTAAAATGACTTAAAACATTGAAACTTGATTTATTTTTTAAATTTGCCTAACTTATTTTGATGAGTATAAGCAAATGTAAAAACATATGTTGTCATAATTTATTGATCATATTATTTTTCACAGTTTTACCACGTTAAAACACAAAACTAAATGAATGACATCACAGTACATCAGATATTTTAGCAACTTCATCCAATCACAAACGAGTTGAGTGAGTTTTTACTTTACAGCAGGATAGTAATAAAAAACACAAGTGAGGCAAAGAATGAGTTATTAATATGTGTCTGTTTGGACTTTATATTATATTTACATGAAGTCAGTTTGTTTATTGTGGAATAGCATCACAGTTTAGTTTATACTGGGGAAAAAAGTACAATTAACTTTCATTTCAACTTGAATCACATTAAAATTACTTAAAAAATGAGTTGAATCTTGTATAACTTGATTTTTGTAAGAAAAAAAAATAAATTGTAAAGTTTTGATGAGTATAAGCAAATGTAAAAACACATGTTGTCATAACTTATTGATCATATTATTTTTCACACTTTATCACATTAAAACACAAGTAAAACTATTTTAGCAACTTCATCCAATCGCAACCGAGTTGAGTGAGTTTTTACTTTACAGCAAGTAGTAATAAAGTGAGACCTTCAGTCACTGAAGTAAACGACCTTTGTTCATTTATTATATGCTAGCGTTCAAAAGTTTGGGGTCAGTATGTTTTTATTTTAAATAAATTAATATGTGACATTAAAAATGACAGTAAAGCCATTTATGATGTTACAAAAGATTATATTTAAAATAAATGCTGTTCTTTTGAACTTTTGATTCATCAAAGAATCGTGAGAAATACAATGTATCAGTTTCCACAATTTTTTTTTGATCATCAGAACATCATATTTTACAGATTTCTGGAGGATCATGTGACACTGAAGACTGGAGTAATGATGATAAATTCAGCTTTGATCACAGGAATAAATTACACTTTACTATATATTCACATAGAGAACTGATGATTTACATTATAATAATATTTCAAAATTTTTACTGTATTTTTGATCACATAAACACAGCCTTGGTGAGCAGAAGAGACTCTTTCAAAACCCCCATATTTTTGACCTATACATTTTTTTCATTGCATAACATGATTAAAGATTTGCATGGCGGGTCCTCGGATCAGAGGAGCGTGAGGTTCTGCCGCTCGCGAGCCTCCGCTGGATTCATAGCACAGTATTTTTAAGTAACTATGACCAAAAATAATGTGGCAGCTCAGCGGTGCGCCGGCCTGTCAGACCTCCACTTCTCCCCATCTGTCTTGGCTCCCCCCCCACCTCATTAGGATTCATATCCCAGAAAGGTGACTCTTCCAGCGGGCACAGTGACAGCCGGGCCCCCCCCCCCCCCCCCCCCCCCCCCCCCCCTCCCCCCTGGATCAGACGCCTGGAGGCAGAAACACTGACAGGTAGCAGAGAGCTCTCTGGGGGGCGAGAGACACTGAGAGAGAGAGAGGGAGAGAGAATTTATTCTATTATTTTTATTTTATTTTTATGTACTGTATGTATATGTACATGTATGATGATTGGAATTTCTTTGGCAATACATTGAAACAATTGTCATGCCAATAAAGCACATTTGAATTTGAGAGAGAGAGAGAGAGAGAGAGAGAGAGAGAGAGAGAGAGAGAGATCAGCGATGAGCAGGATCATCGTCAAAGATGTTCCCTAAAGACGAGATTTCCACCAGGGACTGAAACACACACACACACACACACGCTCTCTCTCTCCGCAGCGAATCACCATCATCTTACACTCGCTTCTACCGAGTCGCAGTCGGACACTTGACTCGTGCTCCTCACACACCGCCGTCTCATCGCTGACTCCAGCGGGGGAAAACACACACTCACACACACACACACACAGTTTTACAAACACAGCCATAAAAACCAACAGAGTAGAGGATGGGTAGAAAACACAGACACACACACACACACACACACACACACACACACGCACACACACACACGCACACGCACACGCACACGCACACGCACACACACACACACCCACACCCACACACACACACACAGTCTCTACACTGATTGTAACCTTTGTAAAAGTTTAATGCAGCGGCTGCTGGAGAGTTCTGGTTTCTCGCGGGAATAAAGATCTAGTCCTGATACTTCTGTCCACCGTGGACGTTACTCGTATTAAACTCACGTCACTCGTGTTAAACTCACGTCGCTCGTGTTAAACTCGCGTCACTCGTGTTAAACTCACGTCACTCGTGTTAAACTCACGTCACTCGTGTTAAACTCACGTCAAACTCACGTCACTCGTGTTAAACTCGCGTCACTCGTGTTAAACTCACGTCAAACTCACGTCACTCGTGTTAAACTCGCGTCACTCGTGTTAAACTCACGTCACTCGTGTTAAACTCACGTCACTCGTGTTAAACTCACGTCACTCGTGTTAAACTCACGTCACTCGTGTTAAACTCACGTCACTCGTGTTAAACTCACGTCAAACTCACGTCACTCGTGTTAAACTCGCGTCACTCGTGTTAAACTCACGTCACTCGTGTTAAACTCGCGTCACTCGTGTTAAACTCGCGTCACTCGTGTTAAACTCACGTCACTCGTGTTAAACTCACGTCACTCGTGTTAAACTCGCGTCACACGTGTTAAACTCACGTCACTCGTGTTAAACTCACGTCACTCGTGTTAAACTCGCATCACTCGTGTTAAACTCACGTCAAACTCACGTCACTCGTGTTAAACTCACGTCACTCGTGTTAAACTCACGTCACTCGTGTTAAACTCACGTCACTCGTGTTAAACTCACGTCACTCGTGTTAAACTCACGTCACTCGTGTTAAACTCACGTCAAACTCACATCACTCGTGTTAAACTCACGTCACTCGTGTTAAACTCATGTCACTCGTGTTAAACTCACGTCACTCGTGTTAAACTCACGTCAAACTCACGTCACTCGTGTTAAACTCACGTCACTCGTGTTAAACTCACGTCACTCATGTTAAACTCACGTCAAACTCACGTCACTCGTGTTAAACTCGCGTCAATCGAGTTTGTTAAACTCACGTCACTCGTGTTAAACTCACGTCACTCGTGTTAAACTCACGTCACTCGTGTTAAACTCGCGTCACTCGTGTTAAACTCACGTCACTCGTGTTAAACTCGCGTCACTCGTGTTAAACTCACGTCACTCGTGTTAAACTCACGTCACTCGTGTTAAACTCACGTCACTCGTGTTAAACTCACGTCACTCGTGTTAAACTCACGTCAAACTCACGTCACTCGTGTTAAACTCGCGTCACTCGTGTTAAACTCGCATCGCTCGTGTTAAACTCACGTCACTCGTGTTAAACTCACGTCACTCGTGTTAAACTCACGTCACTCGTGTTAAACTCACGTCACTCATGTTAAACTCACGTCAAACTCACGTCACTCGTGTTAAACTCGCGTCAATCGAGTTTGTTAAACTCACGTCACTCGTGTTAAACTCACGTCACTCGTGTTAAACTCACGTCACTCGTGTTAAACTCGCGTCACTCGTGTTAAACTCACGTCACTCGTGTTAAACTCGCGTCACTCGTGTTAAACTCACGTCACTCGTGTTAAACTCACGTCACTCGTGTTAAACTCACGTCACTCGTGTTAAACTCACGTCACTCGTGTTAAACTCACGTCAAACTCACGTCACTCGTGTTAAACTCGCGTCACTCGTGTTAAACTCGCATCGCTCGTGTTAAACTCACGTCACTCGTGTTAAACTCACGTCACTCGTGTTAAACTCACGTCACTCGTGTTAAACTCACGTCACTCGTGTTAAACTCACGTCACTCGTGTTAAACTCACGTCACTCGTGTTAAACTCGCATCACTCGTGTTAAACTCACGTCAAACTCACGTCACTCGTGTTAAACTCACGTCACTCGTGTTAAACTCACGTCACTCGTGTTAAACTCACGTCACTCGTGTTAAACTCACGTCAAACTCACGTCACTCGTGTTAAACTCACGTCACTCGTGTTAAACTCATGTCACTCGTGTTAAACTCATGTCACTCGTGTTAAACTCACGTCAAACTCACGTCACTCGTGTTAAACTCACGTCACTCGTGTTAAACTCACGTCACTCGTGTTAAACTCACGTCAAACTCACGTCACTCATGTTAAACTCACGTCACTCGTGTTAAACTCACGTCACTCGTGTTAAACTCACGTCACTCGTGTTAAACTCACGTCACTCGTGTTAAACTCACGTCACTCGTGTTAAACTCACGTCAAACTCACGTCACTCGTGTTAAACTCGCATCACTCGTGTTAAACTCACGTCAAACTCACGTCACTCGTGTTAAACTCACGTCACTCGTGTTAAACTCACGTCACTCGTGTTAAACTCACGTCACTCGTGTTAAACTCACGTCAAACTCACGTCACTCGTGTTAAACTCGCGTCACTCGTGTTAAACTCACGTCACTCGTGTTAAACTCACGTCACTCGTGTTAAACTCACGTCACTCGTGTTAAACTCGCATCACTCGTGTTAAACTCACGTCACTCGTGTTAAACTCACGTCACTCGTGTTAAACTCACGTCACTCGTGTTAAACTCACGTCACTCGTGTTAAACTCACGTCACTCGTGTTAAACTCACGTCACTCGTGTTAAACTCGCATCACTCGTGTTAAACTCGCGTCACTCGTGTTAAACTCACGTCACTCGTGTTAAACTCACGTCACTCGTGTTAAACTCACGTCACTCGTGTTAAACTCACGTCAAACTCACGTCACTCGTGTTAAACTCACGTCACTCGTGTTAAACTCACGTCACTCGTGTTAAACTCGCATCGCTCGTGTTAAACTCACGTCACTCGTGTTAAACTCGCATCGCTCGTGTTAAACTCACGTCGCTCGTGTTAAACTCACGTCAAACTCACGTCACTCGTGTTAAACTCACGTCACTCGTGATAAACTCGCATCGCTCGTGTCAAACTCACGTCACTCGTGTTAAACTCACGTCACTCGTGTTAAACTCACGTCACTCGTGTTAAACTCGCATCGCTCGTGTCAAACTCACGTCAAACTCACGTCCCTCGTGTTAAACTCACGTCCCTCGTGTTAAACTCACGTCAAACTCACGTCACTCGTGTTAAACTCACGTCAAACTCACGTCACTCGTGTTAAACTCACGTACCTCGTGTTAAACTCACGTCACTCGTGTTAAACTCGCATCACTCGTGTCAAACTCACGTCACTCGTGTTAAACTCACGTACCTCGTGTTAAACTCACGTCGCTCACGTTAAACTCACGTCAAACTCACGTCCCTCGTGTTAAACTCACGTTGCTCGCGTTAAACTCACGTCCCTCGTGTTAAACTCACGTCGCTCGTGTTAAACTCAATGTTCCCCGTGTTAAACTCACGTCAAACTCACGTCACTCGTGTTAAACTCACGTCAAACTCACGTCACTCGTGTTAAACTCACGTACCTCGTGTTAAACTCACGTCAAACTCACGTCGCTCATGTTAAACTCACGTTCCCCGTGTTAAACTCACGTCAAACTCACGTCACTCGTGTTAAACTCACGTCAAACTCACGTCACTCGTGTTAAACTCACGTACCTTGTGTTAAACTCACGTCAAACTCACGTCGCTCGTGTTAAACTCGCGTCACTCGTGTCAAACTCACGTCAAACTCACGTCGCTCGTGGTAAACTCGCGTCACTCGTGTTAAACTCACGTCACTCGTGTTAAACTCACGTACCTCGTGTTAAACTCACGTCAAACTCACGTCACTCGTGTTAAACTCGCGTCAAACTCACGTCAAACTCGCGTCACTCGTGTTAAACTCGCGTCACTCGTGTTAAACTCACGTCGCTCACGTTAAACTCACGTCAAACTCACGTCCCTCGTGTTAAACTCACGTTGCTCGCGTTAAACTCACGTCCCTCGTGTTAAACTCACGTCGCTCGTGTTAAACTCACGTTCCCCGTGTTAAACTCACGTCAAACTCACGTCACTCGTGTTAAACTCACGTCAAACTCACGTCACTCGTGTTAAACTCACGTACCTCGTGTTAAACTCACGTCAAACTCACGTACCTCGTGTTAAACTCACGTTCCCCGTGTTAAACTCACGTCAAACTCACGTCACTCGTGTTAAACTCACGTCAAACTCACGTCACTCGTGTTAAACTCACGTACCTCGTGTTAAACTCACGTCAAACTCACGTCGCTCGTGTTAAACTCGCGTCACTCGTAGTGCTGTGTTGAAAAAATCGATTCACCAATTCTGAATCGATTTTCATATTAATTTCTAAAGATCGATCCGTAACTCAGAGGATCGATTTAATAACAGGCCTACATTTTCCCCATAAACACACCGAGACATGGCGACCGGCGGCGCTGCTAATGCGGTTTCACTGAATTCACTTGTTGACAAGAGAGGAGGAAAGAGCCGTTCACATAGCGCGTTTTTTGCGCGTGCAAATTCGTTTTCTAAGCGCACCTCTGTTCATGGTTGCATAGCAACGACAGACGCAAAGGGAAAGCACGCGCTTGTGGAGAGGAGAAAGCGGTGCAAACTGCGCTCTCCATGATGACGAGGAAGTATCATCAAATAATTAATTGATTTCTAGCCCTTGCATTAGCTTTACTACTAGATATATTCATTGAGATGAGAAATAAAAAGCCGCCCTGTACAGCTATGATCAACTGTTCGGCCGAGCTTTTCATGTTGTTATGGAAAGACCGCTGGTTTTTGTCACATGACCTGTTGAGATGCATTGAAGTGCTTCTCACTGAATTTGCACGCGCATAAAACGCGATATGTGAACAGCCCCTAAAGTGGTATCGTGTGCGGTTGTATCTAGTTTAAAAGGCCTTCTAAATATGAACGCAGTTTTGGATTAAATAAAAGGACAGTCAAGTCAAATAAAACACGTTTTATCTCCTGTTTAGTTGGTAACACTACATTAAGATACCATTCATTAACATTAATGCCTTATCTAACATCAATAAATTGAGTGAACAATTAATTTTTACAACATTAATGTATGTTTGTGAATGTTATTTAATACAAAAACTTGATTGTTCATGAACAATAAAAACTTTTGATTTTAAAAATATAAGATTGGATCAGATCGGATCGAATCGAATCGAATCGAATAATGATAATCGATTCAAGATCTTGAGAATCGGAATCGAATCGATTCTTGAAATTTGAATCGATACCCAGCACTAGTCACTCGTGTCAAACTCACGTCAAACTCACGTCGCTCGTGGTAAACTCGCGTCACTCGTGTTAAACTCACGTCACTCGTGTTAAACTCACGTACCTCGTGTTAAACTCACGTCAAACTCACGTCACTCGTGTTAAACTCGCGTCACTCGTGTTAAACTCGCGTCACTCGTGTTAAACTCGCGTCACTCGTGTCAAACTCACGTCAAACTCACGTCGCTCGTGTTAAACTCGCGTCACTCGTGTCAAACTCACGTCAAACTCACGTCGCTCGTGGTAAACTCGCGTCACTCGTGTTAAACTCACGTCACTCGTGTTAAACTCACGTACCTCGTGTTAAACTCACGTCAAACTCACGTCACTCGTGTTAAACTCGCGTCACTCGTGTTAAACTCGCGTCACTCGTGTTAAACTCACGTCACTCGTGTTAAACTCACGTCACTCGTGTTAAACTCACGTCACTCCTGTTAAACTCGCGTCACTCGTGTTAAACTCGCGTCACTCGTGTTAAACTCGCGTCACTCGTGTTAAACTCACGTCACTCGTGTTAAACTCGCGTCACTCGTGTTAAACTCACGTCACTCGTGTTAAACTCACGTCACTCGTGTTAAACTCACGTCACTCGTGTTAAACTCACGTCACTCGTGTTAAACTCACGTCAAACTCACGTCACTCGTGTTAAACTCGCGTCACTCGTGTTAAACTCGCATCGCTCGTGTTAAACTCTCGTCGCTCGTGTTAAACTCACGTCACTCGTGTTAAACTCACGTCACTCGTGTTAAACTCACGTCACTCGTGTTAAACTCACGTCACTCGTGTTAAACTCGCATCACTCGTGTTAAACTTACGTCAAACTCACGTCACTCGTGTTAAACTCACGTCACTCGTGTTAAACTCACGTCACTCGTGTTAAACTCACGTCACTCGTGTTAAACTCACGTCACTCGTGTTAAACTCGCATCGCTCGTGTTAAACTCACGTCACTCGTGTTAAACTCGCATCGCTCGTGTTAAACTCACGTCGCTCGTGTTAAACTCACGTCAAACTCACGTCACTCGTGTTAAACTCACGTCACTCGTGATAAACTCGCATCGCTCGTGTCAAACTCACGTCACTCGTGTTAAACTCACGTCACTCGTGTTAAACTCACGTCACTCGTGTTAAACTCGCATCGCTCGTGTCAAACTCACGTCAAACTCACGTCCCTCGTGTTAAACTCACGTCCCTCGTGTTAAACTCACGTCAAACTCACGTCACTCGTGTTAAACTCACGTCAAACTCACGTCACTCGTGTTAAACTCACGTACCTCGTGTTAAACTCACGTCACTCGTGTTAAACTCGCATCACTCGTGTCAAACTCACGTCACTCGTGTTAAACTCACGTACCTCGTGTTAAACTCACGTCGCTCACGTTAAACTCACGTCAAACTCACGTCCCTCGTGTTAAACTCACGTTGCTCGCGTTAAACTCACGTCCCTCGTGTTAAACTCACGTCGCTCGTGTTAAACTCACGTTCCCCGTGTTAAACTCACGTCAAACTCACGTCACTCGTGTTAAACTCACGTCAAACTCACGTCACTCGTGTTAAACTCACGTACCTCGTGTTAAACTCACGTCAAACTCACGTCGCTCGTGTTAAACTCACGTTCCCCGTGTTAAACTCACGTCAAACTCACGTCACTCGTGTTAAACTCACGTCAAACTCACGTCACTCGTGTTAAACTCACGTACCTCGTGTTAAACTCACGTCAAACTCACGTCGCTCGTGTTAAACTCGCGTCACTCGTGTCAAACTCACGTCAAACTCACGTCGCTCGTGGTAAACTCGCGTCACTCGTGTTAAACTCACGTCACTCGTGTTAAACTCACGTACCTCGTGTTAAACTCACGTCAAACTCACGTCACTCGTGTTAAACTCGCGTCACTTGTGTTAAACTCGCGTCACTCGTGTCAAACTCACGTCAAACTCGCGTCACTCGTGTTAAACTCGCGTCACTCGTGTTAAACTCACGTCGCTCACGTCAAACTCACGTCCCTCGTGTTAAACTCACGTTGCTCGCGTTAAACTCACGTCCCTCGTGTTAAACTCACGTCGCTCGTGTTAAACTCACGTTCCCCGTGTTAAACTCACGTCAAACTCACGTCACTCGTGTTAAACTCACGTCAAACTCACGTCACTCGTGTTAAACTCACGTACCTCGTGTTAAACTCACGTCAAACTCACGTCGCTCGTGTTAAACTCACGTTCCCCGTGTTAAACTCACGTCAAACTCACGTCACTCGTGTTAAACTCACGTCAAACTCACGTCACTCGTGTTAAACTCACGTACCTCGTGTTAAACTCACCTCAAACTCACGTCGCTCGTGTTAAACTCGCGTCACTCGTGTCAAACTCACGTCAAACTCACGTCGCTCGTGGTAAACTCGCGTCACTCGTGTTAAACTCACGTCACTCGTGTTAAACTCACGTACCTCGTGTTAAACTCACGTCAAACTCACGTCACTCGTGTTAAACTCGCGTCACTCGTGTTAAACTCGCGTCACTCGTGTCAAACTCACGTCAAACTCGCGTCACTCGTGTTAAACTCGCGTCACTCGTGTTAAACTGGCGTCACTCGTGTTAAACTCACGTCACTCGTGTTAAACTCGCGTCACTCGTGTTAAACTCGCGTCATTCGTGTCAAACTCACGTGACTCGCGTAAAACTCACGTCGCTCGTGTTAAACTCACGTACCTCGTGTTAAACTCACGTCAAACTCACGTCGCTCGTGTTAAACTCGCAGCACTCGTGTCAAATTCACGTCACTCGTATTAAACTCGCGTTGCACGCGTTAACCACATGTGATCCCACACTGAACGCGAGGCTGGGATATTCACCTTCTTTATAACACACGAGAATACAGGGAATAATGTGAAAAACAGCTACACAAGTCGAGGCAAGGACTCGTTTTTAAAGTTTGTCTGTTTTGAGTTTAGTTTACATTTATATTGAGGTTTTTTATAGTGGAATATCATCACATGGTACAGTTGACCACGTTAAAACACAAGTAAAACTAAATAAATTAGAAGTCGCTGGTGTTTGTATATCAGATATTTTAGCACCTTTAAATGCGTCTCATCCAATCAGAAAAGTCACGGTTTTATGCTTAATATCTGATGCCCTTTTATATTCTACTGACTAAAAGTAACTTTGCAAGTAGTTAAAGCCCCACTGAAGTGCTTTGGATCGCACAGCTTTGTTTGATGCGTTGACGTAATTTCCACTGAAACAGGAAGCTAAGGCGGGACGTATTTAATGGCTCCTCCCCCTTTTTAAACAGCCAATAGCGTTTTGTTTACCTCACAGACTGACAACACCATGAAAGCGAATCATTCATCTTAAAGCTGCAGTCCGGCACTTTTTTGGGTTTAAAAATATCAAAAAAGACGTTTTTGAAAAAAAACGTAACCAGCCAGTGTTCAA
>NC_136886.1:981758-984258 GCF_949152265.1 Phoxinus phoxinus
GCTCCAGCCGACCAATCACAACACACTGCTCCAGCCGACCAATCACAACACACTGCTCCAGCCGACCAATCACAACACACTGCTCCAGCCGACCAATCACAACACACTGCTCCAGCCGACCAATCACAACACACTGCTCCAGCCGACCAATCACAACACCCTGCTCCAGCCGACCAATAACAACACACTGCTCCAGCCGACCAATAACAACACACTGCTCCAGCCGACCAATCACAACACACTGCTCCAGCCGACCAATAACAATCACAACACACTGCTCCAGCCGACCAATAACAACACACTGCTCCAGCCGACCAATCACAACACACTGCTCCAGCCGACCAATAACAACACACTGCTCCAGCCGACCAATCACAACACACTGCTCCAGCCGACCAATCACAACGCACTGCTCCAGCCGACCAATCAGAGCAAAGTGTGCTTTTCAGAAGGAGGGGCTTCACAGAGACAGGAAGTGAACAGAGCGTTACTGACAGACTGGGAAGAGAGGAGCCGCAACACTGGAGAATATGAGGAGAATAATCAACATTCAAGCAGGAGAACATGTTCTAGTCGAGCCTGAGAACATCATCAAGAGTGTAGAAGAAGTGTAGAAGAAGTGTAGAAGGGGATAATGTCCTCTTTACGGCTTTACACCAGTAATCAAACGTCTGGCTGTGAGAATCTCACACACACTTCACATGAGCACCATCAGCAGAAGATGATACACTCTTCACATCACAGACGGGAGTGTGTGTGTGTTCGTTTGTGTGTGTGTGTGTGTGTGTCTCCCACATAACCGCTCGCAAACCATCTTTTGACTAATTGCTGGTGTTTTTCATTGTTTGAGCCGAAAGAAGGCTGTAGATAATTGCACACACACACACACACACACACACACACACACACACACACACACACACACACACACACACGCCCTTTCGTTTCTTCTCCGAGAGTTGCTTAACCTTTATCGAAAGACAGACGACGCGAGCGGCATCCATCGATAACGGCACAGACACTCAGGCTTCGTCTATTAATCCAATAATACATCATATCTAAATATAATAACTATATAAATAAAATATAATCCGATAATAAAAGATATCTACATTTTAAAACGGTCTCCGTCCACACTCGCGTCTCAGTGCGGATGAGGAACTTTTGGAAAACGCCTGAAAACACTAAATCCGCCTTATACCGCGCATGCGTAAATCCTCACAGAATAAAACAACACATCGTTGTCATGTAAACATTCCCTCAGTGTGGACGAAGCGGAGAGAAAAAGACGCGTTTTCAAACTAAAACGTGTTAGTGTGAACAAGGCCTAAGAGAGACTGACACGGATGGGTCGGTCATGAACGATTCGTTCATTTTGAACGAATCTTTAATTTGACTCGGGACTGCCGAGTTGTCCAAGTGTGTAATCCATCCGCCGGAAACTGAAGCCTCCCCGCGGGCCGCCATTGTAGCATCACCTGCTGTTAGCACTCCATTCATTTTGGCGTCACTTTGACAGCGAATAACTTTACATCTGAGGCGTTTAAAGACTCCATTTGTCCATTATTTATTTCTAAAGAAACTCGACAATGTATAAAAGGCTCCATTACCTTGTATCTTACGCTATGTAGAAGCAGTTTTTGTAAAAATAGGCTAACGATTGCGTCATAATCACTCGACTCCCTGTCGCGCAGTCGATAGATTACCGTATAGACAGGCGGAGAAGCTCACGGGCGATCGGGGGACGTGGAGACATAAAGTCTGATAAAGTCGAGGGAGAAGCCCACAGAGAGTGATAAAGTTGCTCCCGCTGCTAGCTCATGGACAGCTAATGCTAACGCTCTCCGTCTCTGAGAGATTCGGAAGATGATTCAGATTTCTCTCGGCACAGCGACTAGAAGACTGACAGCTGTCAGACACACGTCACATCTACGTCCTCAAGCTCAGTTTGAGTCTGCGCAGTTCGCCTGGCGATCAGGAAGTGATGCTTCTAATCGACTTCACTTCTCTCCGTTGAAATCTATGGGGTCGCTGTGTCCAGTTTATATACTGACTATGGATATTATATGATGTCTATGCTGTACCGGATACAGACATTATTAGCTCATCTCTCGAGTCTTCAGGTCTGATTCTTCTGAGTCTTTCGTTCTTTTGTCACGTGATGAACGAACGACTCGAACCCGAAGACTCAAAAGATGAACTAATCAATTCTGTATGTGGTACCGACCATAGACATGTATAAAGGCTAGATGGCTCAAGGCGGAGTCAGCTGTGTCGTCACTTGGCGGCCATCTTAGGTCAGGAGACTGCGCTGCTGCTGTGGACGGAAGGTGAGTGACAAATGCTCGTAACTTGCTGAATTCTTGACGGATTTACAAACGGTTTGGTTTATTACAAACCTTATTAACGTGGCTATGATTTGTGCTGATGCCGATGTTTAAATTGTAGCTTCACGTTTTGAGAAACGCTTAACATTGCAGCGTAGCTGTGTATAGCCGCA
>NC_136886.1:994258-1016758 GCF_949152265.1 Phoxinus phoxinus
AATTTGGTACTTAATGCACTTTAATTATCTTGAAATAGTGCTGACGTCCAACTAAAGACATACGTACGTATATTTGATTGTGCTAAAGTGGAACAATTGCAAATAATGTTTAAATATGTAATTTTGGTGATCAAAGATGAGTTCTAAGGGATACAATTATTTACTACAGGGGGACTTTTAATAAATACTGTAAGAAATGTATTGCTCATTGATAGTTAATTTTATTTAATGCATTAAATAATGTTAACGAATGGGACCCTCTTCTAAAGTGTTACCCTAAAGAAGTTCAAAAACATGAATGTTGCTGTATGTAGAATCGCCAAACAAAACAAAAACATAAAGTGAGGCATTTCTGAATCAGACGAACTCATGTACAGTACGACGACTGTGAAAGAGACACTGATGTGTTTAAATGAGAGTTCGTAACCACTGTAAAACCCGTCAATACTGGTGCAAAACCCATCAATACTGGTGCAAAACCCGTCAATACTGGTGCAAAACCCATCAATACTGGTGCAAAACCCGTCAATACTGGTCTACAACCTGTCAATACTGGTGCAAAACCCGTCAATACTGGTGCAAAACCCGTCAATACTGGTGCAAAACCCGTCAATACTGGTGCAAAACCCGTCAATACTGGTGCAAAACCCGTCAATACTGGTGCAAAACCCGTCAATACTGGTGCAAAACCCGTCAATACTGGTGCAAAACCCGTCAATACTGGTGCAAAACCCATCAATACTGGTACAAAACCCGTCAATACTGGTGCAAAACCTGTCAATACTAGTGCAAAACCCATCAATACTGGTGCAAAACCCATCAATACTGGTGCAAAACCCATCAATACTGGTGCAAAACCCGTCAATACTGATGCAAAACCCATCAATACTGGTGCAAAACCCGTCAATACTGGTGCAAAACCCGTCAATACTGGTGCAAAACCCGTCAATACTGGTGCAAAACCCGTCAATACTGGTGCAAAACCCATCAATACTGGTGCAAAACCCATCAATACTGGTGCAAAACCCCATCAATACTGGTGCAAAACCCATCAATACTGGTGCAAAACCCGTCAATACTGGTGCAAAACCCGTCAATACTGGTGCAAAACCCCATCAATACTGGTGCAAAACCCGTCAATACTGGTGCAAAACCCGTCAATACTGGTGCAAAACCCGTCAATACTGGTGCAAAACCCCATCAATACTGGTGCAAAACCCCATCAATACTGGTGCAAAACCCGTCAATACTGGTGCAAAACCCCATCAATACTGGTGCAAAACCCCATCAATACTGGTGCAAAACCCGTCAATACTGGTGCAAAACCCATCAATACTGGTGCAAAACCCCATCAATACTGGTGCAAAACCCTTCAATACTGGTGCAAAACACGTCAATACTGGTGCAAAACACGTCAATACTGGTGCAAAACCCGTCAATACTGGTGCAAAACCCGTCAATACTGGTGCAAAACCCGTCAATACTGGTGCAAAACCCGTCAATACTGTGTGCAAAACCCGTCAATACTGGTGCAAAACCCCATCAATACTGGTGCAAAACCCGTCAATACTGGTGCAAAACCCGTCAATACTGGTGCAAAACCCATCAATACTGGTGCAAAACCCGTCAATACTGGTGCAAAACCCGTCAATACTGGTGCAAAACCCGTCAATACTGGTGCAAAACCCGTCAATACTGGTGCAAAACGCGTCAATACTGGTGCAAAACCCGTCAATACTGGTGCAAAACCCATCAATACTGGTGCAAAACCCATCAATACTGGTGCAAAACCCGTCAATACTGGTGCAAAACCCGTCAATACTGGTGCAAAACCCGTCAATACTGGTGCAAAACCCGTCAATACTGGTGCAAAACCCGTCAATACTGGTGCAAAACCCGTCAATACTGGTGCAAAACCCACCAATACTGGTGCAAAACCCGTCAATACTGGTGCAAAACCCCATCAATACTGGTGCAAAACCCGTCAATACTGGTGCAAAACCCATCAATACTGGTGCAAAACCCATAAATACTGGTGCAAAACCCATCAATACTGGTGCAAAACCCGTCAATACTGGTGCAAAACCCGTCAATACTGGTGCAAAACCCGTCAATACTGGTGCAAAACCCGTCAATACTGGTGCAAAACCCGTCAATACTGGTGCAAAACCCATCAATACTGGTGCAAAACCCATCAATACTGGTGCAAAACCCATCAATACTGGTGCAAAAACCGTCAATACTGGTGCAAAACCCATCAATACTGGTGCAAAACCCCATCAATACTGGTGCAAAACCCATCAATACTGGTGCAAAACCCGTCAATACTGGTGCAAAACCCATCAATACTGGTGCAAAAACCGTCAATACTGGTGCAAAACCCATCAATACTGGTGCAAAACCCATCAATACTGGTGCAAAACCCATAAATACTGGTGCAAAACCCATCAATACTGGTGCAAAACCCGTCAATACTGGTGCAAAACCCGTCAATACTGGTGCAAAACCCGTCAATACTGGTGCAAAACCCGTCAATACTGGTGCAAAACCCATCAATACTGGTGCAAAACCCATCAATACTGGTGCAAAACCCATCAATACTGGTGCAAAAACCGTCAATACTGGTGCAAAACCCATCAATACTGGTGCAAAAACCCATCAATACTGGTGCAAAAACCGTCAATACTGGTGCAAAACCCATCAATACTGGTGCAAAAACCGTCAATACTGGTGCAAAACCCATCAATACTGGTGCAAAACCCCATCAATACTGGTGCAAAACCCGTCAATACTGGTGCAAAACCCATCAATACTGGTGCAAAACCCATCAATACTGGTGCAAAACCCGTCAATACTGGTGCAAAACCCACCAATACTGGTGCAAAACCCGTCAATACTGGTGCAAAACCCCATCAATACTGGTGCAAAACCCGTCAATACTGGTGCAAAACCCGTCAATACTGGTGCAAAACCCGTCAATACTGGTGCAAAACCCGTCAATACTGGTGCAAAACCCGTCAATACTGGTGCAAAACCCGTCAATACTGGTGCAAAACCCGTCAATACTGGTGCAAAACCCATCAATACTGGTGCAAAACCCGTCAATACTGGTGCAAAACCCATCAATACTGGTGCAAAACCCATCAATACTGGTGCAAAACCCATCAATACTGGTGCACAACCCATCAATACTGGTGCAAAACCCGTCAATACTGGTGCAAAACCCGTCAATACTGGTGCAAAACCCGTCAATACTGGTGCAAAACCCGTCAATACTGGTGCAAAACCCATCAATACTGGTGCAAAACCCCATCAATACTGGTGCAAAACCCATCAATACTGGTGCAAAACCCGTCAATACTGGTGCAAAAACCCATCAATACTGGTGCAAAACCCGTCAATACTGGTGCAAAACCCGTCAATACTGGTGCAAAACCCGTCAATACTGGTGCAAAACCCGTCAATACTGGTGCAAAACCCGTCAATACTGGTGCAAAACCCGTCAATACTGGTGCAAAACCCATCAATACTGGTGCAAAACCCGTCAATACTGGTGCAAAACCCGTCAATACTGGTGCAAAACCCATCAATACTGGTGCAAAACCCATCAATACTGGTGCACAACCCATCAATACTGGTGCAAACCCGTCAATACTGGTGCAAAACCCGTCAATACTGGTGCAAAACCGTCAATACTGGTGCAAAACCCGTCAATACTGGTGCAAAAACCCGTCAATACTGGTGCAAAACCCCATCAATACTGGTGCAAAACCCATCAATACTGGTGCAAAACCCGTCAAATACTGGTGCAAAACCCATCAATACTGGTGCAAAACCCGTCAATACTGGTGCAAAACCCGTCAATACTGGTGCAAAACCATCAATACTGTGCAAAACCCATCAATACTGGTGCAAAACCCATCAATACTGGTGCAAAACCCGTCAATACTGGTGCAAAACCCATCAATACTGGTGCAAAACCCCATCAATACTGGTGCAAAACCCATCAATACTGGTGCAAAACCCATCAATACTGGTGCAAAACCCATCAATACTGGTGCAAAACCCATCAATACTGGTGCTAAACCCATCAATACTGGTGCAAAACCTGTCAATACTGGTGCAAAACCCATCAATACTGTGCAAAACCCGTCAATACTGGTGCAAAACCCGTCAATACTGGTGCAAAACCCGTCAATACTGGTGCAAAACCTGTCAATACTGGTGCAAAACCCGTCAATACTGGTGCAAAACCTGTCAATACTGGTGCAAAACCCGTCAATACTGGTGCAAAACCTGTCAATACTGGTGCAAAACCCGTCAATACTGGTGCAAAACCCGTCAATACTGTGCAAAACCTGTCAATACTGGTGCAAAACCTGTCAATACTGGTGCAAAACCCATCAATACTGGTGCAAAACCCGTCAATACTGGTGCAAAACCCGTCAATACTGGTGCAAAACCCGTCAATACTGGTGCAAAACCATCAATACTGGTGCAAAACCCGTCAATACTGGTGCAAAACCCATCAATACTGGTGCAAAACCCGTCAATACTGGTGCAAAACCCATCAATACTGGTGCAAAACCCATCAATACTGGTGCAAAACCCATCAATACTGGTGCAAAACCCATCAATACTGGTGCAAAACCCGTCAATACTGGTGCAAAACCCGTCAATACTGGTGCAAAACCCGTCAATACTGGTGCAAAACCCATCAATACTGGTGCAAAACCCATCAATACTGGTGCAAAACCCATCAATACTGGTGCAAAACCCGTCAATACTGGTGCAAAACCCATCAATACTGGTGCAAAACCCGTCAATACTGGTGCAAAACCCGTCAATACTGGTGCAAAACCCATCAATACTGGTGCAAACCCATCAATACTGGTGCAAAACCCATCAATACTGGTGCAAAACCCGTCAATACTGGTGCAAAACCCATCAATACTGGTGCAAAACCCCATCAATACTGGTGCAAAACCCATCAATACTGGTGCAAAACCCATCAATACTGGTGCAAAACCCATCAATACTGGTGCTAAACCCATCAATACTGGTGCAAAACCTGTCAATACTGGTGCAAAACCCATCAATACTGGTGCAAAACCCGTCAATACTGGTGCAAAAACCCGTCAATACTGGTGCAAAACCCGTCAATACTGGTGCAAAACCTGTCAATACTGGTGCAAAACCCATCAATACTGGTGCAAAACCCGTCAATACTGGTGCAAAACCCGTCATACTGGTGCAAAACCCCATCAATACTGGTGCAAAACCCATCAATACTGGTGCAAAACCCATCAATACTGGTGCAAAACCCATCAATACTGGTGCTAAACCCATCAATACTGGTGCAAAACCTGTCAATACTGGTGCAAAACCCATCAATACTGGTGCAAAACCCGTCAATACTGGTGCAAAACCGTCAATACTGGTGCAAAACCCGTCAATACTGGTGCAAAACCTGTCAATACTGGTGCAAACCCATCAATACTGGTGCAAAACCCATCAATACTGGTGCAAAACCCGTCAATACTGGTGCAAAACCCGTCAATACTGGTGCAAAACCCGTCAATACTGGTGCAAAACCCATCAATACTGGTGCAAAACCCCATCAATACTGGTGCAAAACCCATCAATACTGGTGCAAAACCCCATCAATACTGGTGCAAAACCCGTCAATACTGGTGCAAAACCCGTCAATACTGGTGCAAAACCCGTCAATACTGGTGCAAAACCTGTCAATACTGGTGCAAAACCCGTCAATACTGGTGCAAAACCCATCAATACTGGTGCAAAACCCATCAATACTGGTGCAAAACCCGTCAATACTGGTGCAAAACCTGTCAATACTGGTGCAATGTGTATGTGATCAATCAATGTAAAATACATGCACAACTCTAGAATATGTGTTAATATTGCACAACTGATCGTTTAGTCATTGCCCCAATGCATTTTTCTAAATGTCAGAATCATTTGTTAACAAACGAGTACTAATTACTTCAATGAGATCATTGTATCTTCCTTAAATTATGACATTGTTTAAATTAAAACATTTTAAGCTAACTGTCATTTTGTATATTTATGAAATGCATAACTTAGATATTCACCTCTGATAACAGAACACTGTAAACTGTAATATGAACTCAAGCATTTTCAGTAAAGCTGCTTTGAAACGATGTGCATTGTGAAAAGTGCTACAAATAAATGTGAATTGAATTGAGCTCTAATTGCATTGTTAGCGCCATTGCTATCCGTGCTAAGCGTCGTGCTAGGCTAGCTGCTTGCGTCTGAGACAAACAACATTCGCTGCTCATCCATCATAAGTGCCAAAACTTAGACATTCATTACAGAGTTTGCCGATCTTTGCTGTTCTCCTCGCCGCTTTTCACTTAATCTCTCTCTCTCTCTCTCCTCCCCCCCCCCCCCTCTCTCTCTCTCTCTCCCCCCCCCCCCCCCTCTCCCCCCCCCCCTCTCTCTCTCTCCCCCCCCCCCCCCCTCTCTCTCTCTCTCTGATGCTGGAAAGATGCTGAACAGCAGTAAAGGAAGCACTACATTAATTAAATGCAGAAATTTGCCTCACTCTATTTTGCTGCTGAGAAAGAACTGCTAAGATTGATGAACTTCTCTGAGATTCGAGAGCGCTCCGCTAGTCTCAAATCGGAGCTTAATTGAGACGGAGCGTCTATTAGGTGAGCGAATACATTACAGTGTCAAATCTCTGTATTCTAATCTTGTTTTTGCCTTCACTCTTTGGCTCTGGAAGCTTTATATGCAGCGCTGAGGTTAAGGCACGTGCCGTGTGATGAACAAGCTCTCGGGGCAGGGGTCACACACACACACACACCCTCACACACACACACACACACACACACACTCCCGAGAGGTCTTCAGCTTTGGCAAGGTTGTTTCTCGAGGAATAATTCGCCGATGTCTGATTCAAACTCGGATGAAGGCGGATAGTCCTGACCAGGGTATTTACAATAGCTTTACCGTTTCTTTTACATTCACTAGCACAAAAGAAGACTCCTGTACCACACTGACACACACACACACCAGTGTACGCAGTTACAGATTCACAGGCCATTTTTCACCCTCAACTTAAAGTCCCGCTGTAGTCAATCATTTTATCCCTTAAAACTCACCAAAATTACACATTTAAACGTTTTTTCCTTGAAAAATGCCTTAAAATATATTGAATGTAACTCAACACCCTTGCATCATTTAGTATGCGCGGATCTATGAATATGCAAATGAACCCCGCCTCCACTCAGAGATCCACTGGTGGACGATCACACGTTGATCTGATTGGTCAAGGTAGTGTGTGACGTCAGAAACACCAGCGATTTCAAACCGTGTGTTTGAGACTGTCTTTGGTTCACTGCAGTTTTAAGCAGAAAATACTCAGCAATGCTGTCGACTTATGAACTTACACATGTGTGTGTTAAAGCAGATTAATAACTCCACATACACACATAAACTACACTGTAAAAAAGTAAAAGCTGGATTTACACCACAGGGGGACTTTAAAAAAACAAAATAAGAAGTGAAAATCACTATGCTAATGATATATTTAATGTTATATCAGACTTAAGGCCCTTTTCACACCGGACGCGCAACGAAAAACTGAATAGTTCGCGTCAAAACCGTTCACATTTGCGACGTTCAGAGCTTCAACATTCCAAAACTTTTGCGCCGACAGCTGAGAAAACATGGATCCTTCATCATCATCATCCAGTGAAGACGAG
This sequence comes from Phoxinus phoxinus, assembly GCF_949152265.1. NCBI lineage: Eukaryota > Metazoa > Chordata > Actinopteri > Cypriniformes > Leuciscidae > Phoxinus > Phoxinus phoxinus. The sequence continues at coordinate 1,002,013 of NC_136886.1, forward strand.
CTTTTCATTTTCTTTAAAAGACAGAAAGTGTTGTGTGCACCCGATCTTAAAGAACAGAGAGTCTGAAGGGGAGGAGCTATGCTAATATTACACAGGAGCTAAAACTTTATCATGGCCGGCTCCGCACTTACTTTCGGGCGTCTGTGGGACAAGCCATGAACTTCAGGGAACCACTCGTCCGGAGCAGCGATGGCAGTCGGCTTAAAGGTTGTATCAGCGATTTCAGGCCCAAACATAATTGATCACATTCATCTAATCTTTCCTAACGATCTGCTAGCTGCCGCGCCCCATCTCTGTAGGCATCTAGGCTCTGAGATCTGCACACAAAAACAATTGGTTTCACCAACCACTCAAAACCAAAACAAACAGTGTTCAACCAATCACAGACAGGAGCGGGTGTTGTCATAGACAGTATATGGGTGATGTGAGGTTTTGCGCTTGTGCACGGTGACGGCGGCACGCGAAGTCGGAGCTGAAGAAGAAGCCAGCGACTATCAACAAGAGAAATTGAACATGGCGGAGTCAATCCCCAAGAGGAGGAGGAGGAGGAGGAGGAGGAGGAGGAGGAGGAGGAGGAGGAGGAGGAAGAGGAGGAGGAGGAGGAGGAGGAGGAGGAGGGAATACCATCGTGTTTATTCCAAGACACGTATAGTTGTCGGCAGAGGTGGACACTAACAAAGTACATTTACTTGAGTACACTTTTTGAGTATCTGTACTTTACTTGAGTATTATTTTTTCTGGAAACTTTTACTTTAACTTCACTACATTTGAAAGACCAAAATCTTACTTTTTACTCCACTACATTTCTGTCGAGGGCCTTGAGTAGTTAGTTAGTGATAACGTTAGTTAACGTCAGGGATGATTTGTGTTGTAAATGAAAGTGTGGCTGACTCCAGAACTCGACTGATGTTGGTTTCTGACGTCAACCGATCAACCACAATACAACGTCTGTCCAACGCTGGAGATTAACGTCAATCTGACATTGGATTCTGACATCAACATGATTTTAATGTTCAGCGTTGGGTTTGGTCTTCTAAATGTTGTCATAGTTTTGGAGCGCACTAGCTTATAGATAACAGTACGGCGAACATATTCATACTAAACGCCAAACAACTGGGAACAGCCGTGTGTGTGTCCGAAACCAGTGTGGACGTTATTGAGTGACTTATTCAATCCCACAGGAACTGTGTTCTAGAAATACATGTGATGTTGATATGAGGATCGGCAGGCAGAGATTCAGAGGCATAAATACTGTAAATATTACATGCAACAATAATAAAACAATGCATTGACATTTACTTTTATACTTAAGTACTTTTATAAGTAAAAATCGGTCTTTACAACTTTTACTTGTAACGGAGTAATATTTGACCAGTAGTATCTGTACTTTTACTCAAGTAAGGGAGTTGTGTACTTTGTCCACCTATTGAACATGACATTAATTGTGATAGTGTTGCGTCACCCCGTGTATTGTTGTGATTGGTCGTAGTGTTAACCAATTGCGTGCAGTGAGATTTTCAAATGCATGCTTTGGTGCCGCCCCTCGAGATGGCCGATCTTCATTAATCGACACCAGACCATTCATCTCTCAGATTTAGGTCTGGATTCGAGGCTACATCAGACAGGAGGCCGAGTCTACAGCGACAACACCGGAGAATGAAACCTTTTATTTTCATATTCTGGATGCAAAATATGACCCGTGTGAGCCGAGCAGCTCTCGACACGACCCGAGCGATCTCAAGCGTGAGCCAGTGATTATTCATTCAGTCTCAATAGCAGCACACACCTGATCCTGACACACACACACACACACACACACACACACACACACACACTCTCATTCACAAACACACTCACTCAATCACTCTCGCAGACAGACACTCACACACGCACGCGCGCACAGAAGACTCTCATTCACACACATACTCAATCAATCTCGTAGAAATACGCACACTCACTCACTCACACACATTCACACACTCTCACTCTCGCACACACACACACACACACTTACTCTCGCACACACACACACACACACACACACACCATAGAAATACTCTCTCGTAGAAATACACACACACACACACACACTCATTCACAAACACACTCACTCAATCACTCTCGCAGACACACACTCACACTTACTCTCGCACACACACACATACACATACACATGCACACACATACATACATACACACACACTTTCATACATACACACTCACAAACACACACACCCTCACATTTAATTACACACACTCAAACTAACTATACATACACACTCTCTGTCTCTCACTCACTCACACACACAACACTTTATATTTAAACATTGATACGCCTACACAGACTGACGACTGCAGTGCTGAAATTGAAAAGTAAAACGAAGAGGAAGAACACAAACATGATCTGGTCAACATTTACACACACACACACACACACACACACACACACACACACACACACACACACACACACACACACACACACACACGAGAAAACACAAATCGCCCATAAATCTATTCTTATGCACATTGCTGAATGAGTTCATATAGGAAGCGATTTACACTGACATTAGTTCTGCACCAACAAGTAGCCGAATACAAAACAACGATGATTATTTCTGAGTCACGGGTTGAAACACACACTCAGTCTCACAGTGACATCCAAACATGACAATATAAGCTCAGCAGAACCAGTAGTAAGGTTCACAAGGAGAAGGTTACCGTACTGTACAACACGAGGAGCTTGACCACACACACACGCGCACACACACGCACACACACACATTACTAGGAAGATTGCATGGCAGCAATTGTCCTCCACAACAGGAGATTCGCTCCACGTATCAAACCCTGTAAATACCCCGTCTGAAGCCGAGTGTGATGGCGGTGATTATGACAGTAAAACTCAAAGCGAAACAGAAACACGACTGTGTGTGTGTGAAAATAAACAGCACGATGTCTTAAAACACATCAATGCAATGCAACAACTCCAGCCATTGATTTTTTTTCTCTCACAAGTGCATCAGTGATAACGGCCATAAACGCAGAGAGTCTGTGAACGTGCGCAGGCCTGAGTCCAGCGGTCGATGTGAAGCGCTTGTTATTTCCCCGCACCGATGGATGTGAAGCACGAGAGTGTACACACACACACACACACACTCACACTGCCCACGCACACACACACACTCTCACACACTCTCATACACACTCTCACACACACACCACACACTCACTCTCATACACACACTCACTCTCTCTCATACACACACTCACTCTCATACACGCACTCACTCTCATACACGCACTCACTCTCTCTCTTATACACACACACACACACCGCACACACACCACACACACACTCTCTCATACATACACTTGCCTACACACACACACTCACTCTCATACATGCGCGCGCACACACACACACACACACACACACACACACATGCTTTCCAACCACACACTAATGCTGTAATTATTACAGGACAAACTGAACAAACGCATGGCTTTGGGTGTTCCTGTCACTCGCGCTTCACATCCATCCGTGTGTGTGTGTGTGTGTGTGTGTGTGTGTGTGTGTGTGTGTGGTGAGAGTGTGTATGTAAGTGTGAGCGGTGATAGTGTGTATTTAAGTGTGTGTGTGTGTGTGTCTGTGTGTGTGTGTGTGTGTGTGTGTGTGTGTTTAATCTCACACCTGAGGATCTGGCAATGCGAGGGCGAAACGCTCAAATGCATTTGAATAGAATCTTGATCTCAACGGAGAGAGACAAATCTGTGTTTGATTCTTGCACAGTTTTATAGTGTCATTCTGATGTCCAGTGAAACATCCGGCTCCTGACCCAGAGCATCGAGACCGGCACATCTGTGTGTCCGGCTCCTGACCCAGAGCATCGAGACCGGCACATCTGTGTGTCCGGCTCCTGACCCAGAGCATCGAGACCGGCACATCTGTGTGTCCGGCTCCTGACCCAGAGCATCAAGACCGGCACATCTGTGTGTCCGGCTCCTGACCCAGAGCATCAAGACCGGCACATCTGTGTCTCCGGCTCCTGACCCGGAGCATCGAGACCGGCACATCTGTGTCTCCGGCTCCTGACCCAGAGCATCAAGACCGGCACATCTGTGTCTCCGGCTCCTGACCCGGAGCATCGAGACCGGCACATCTGTGTCTCCGGCTCCTGACCCAGAGCATCAAGACCGGCACATCTGTGTGTCCCGCTCCTGACCCAGAGCATCGAGACCAGCACATCTGTGTGTCCGTCTCCTGACCCAGAGCATCAAGACCGGCACATCTGTGTCTCCGGCTCCTGACCCGGAGCATCGAGACCGGCACATCTGTGTGTCCGGCTCCTGACCCAGAGCATCGAGACCGGCACATCCGTGTGTCCGGCTCCTGACCCAGAGCATCGAGACCGGCACATCTGTGTCTCCGGCTCCTGACCCAGAGCATCAAGACCGGCACATCTGTGTCTCCGGTTCCTGACCCGAAGCATCGAGACCGGCACATCTGTGTGTCCCGCTCCTGACCCAGAGCATCAAGACCGGCACATCTGTGTCTCCGGCTCCTGACCCAGAGCATCGAGACCGGCACATCTGTGTCTCCGGTTCCTGACCCGAAGCATCGAGACCGGCACATCTGTGTGTCCCGCTCCTGACCCAGAGCATCAAGACCGGCACATCTGTGTCTCCGGCTCCTGACCCAGAGCATCAAGACCGGCACATCTGTGTCTCCGGTTCCTGACCCGAAGCATCGAGACCGGCACATCTGTGTGTCCCGCTCCTGACCCAGAGCATCGAGACCGGCACATCTGTGTCTCCGGCTCCTGACCCAGAGCATCGAGACCGGCACATCTGTGTCTCCGGCTCCTGACCCAGAGCATCAAGACTGGCACATCTGTGTGTCCGGCTCCTGACCCAGAGCATCGAGACCGGCACATCTGTGTCTCCGGCTCCTGACCCAGAGCATCGAGACCGGCACATCTGTGTCTCCGGCTCCTGACCCGGAGCATCGAGACCGGCACATCTGTGTCTCCGGCTCCTGACCCAGAGCATCGAGACCGGCACATCTGTGTCTCCGGCTCCTGACCCAGAGCATCGAGACCGGCACATCTGTGTCTCCGGCTCCTGACCCAGAGCATCGAGACCGGCACATCTGTGTGTCCCGGCTCCTGACCCAGAGCATCGAGACCGGCACATCTGTGTGTCCGGCTCCTGACCCGGAGCATCGAGACCGGCACATCTGTGTGTCCGGCTCCTGACCCAGAGCATCGAGACCGGCACATCTGTGTGTCCGGCTCCTGACCCGGAGCATCGAGACCGGCACATCTGTGTGTCCGGCTCCTGACCCAGAGCATCGAGACCGGCACATCTGTGTGTCCGGCTCCTGACCCAGAGCATCGAGACCGGCACATCTGTGTGTCCGGCTCCTGACCCAGAGCATCGAGACCGGCACATCTGTGTGTCCCGCTCCTGACCCGGAGCATCGAGACCGGCACATCTGTGTGTCCCGCTCCTGACCCGGAGCATCGAGACCGGCACATCTGTGTGTCCGGCTCCTGACCCAGAGCATCGAGACCGGCACATCTGTGTCTCCGGCTCCTGACCCAGAGCATCGAGACCGGCACATCTTTGTGTCCGGCTCCTGACCCAGAGCATCGAGACCGGCACATCTGTGTGTCCGGCTCCTGACCCAGAGCATCAAGACCGGCACATCTGTGTGTCCGGCTCCTGACCCGGAGCATCGAGACCGGCACATCTGTGTGTCCGGCTCCTGACCCAGAGCATCGAGACCGGCACATCTGTGTGTCCGGCTCCTGACCCAGAGCATCGAGACCGGCACATCTGTGTGTCCGGCTCCTGACCCAGAGCATCGAGACCGGCACATCTGTGTGTCCGGCTCCTGACCCAGAGCATCGAGAACCGGCACATCTGTGTGTCCGGCTCCTGACCCAGAGCATCGAGACCGGCACATCTGTGTGTCCGGCTCCTGACCCAGAGCATCGAGACCGGCACATCTGTGTGTCCGGCTCCTGACCCAGAGCATCGAGACCGGCACATCTGTGTCTCCGGCTCCTGACCCAGAGCATCAAGACCGGCACATCTGTGTCTCCGGCTCCTGACCCAGAGCATCAAGACCGGCACATCTGTGTCTCCGGCTCCTGACCCAGAGCATCGAGACCGGCACATCTGTGTCTCCGGCTCCTGACTCAGAGCATCGAGACCGGCACATCTGTGTCTCCGGCTCCTGACCCAGAGCATCGAGACCGGCACATCTGTGTCTCCGGCTCCTGACCCAGAGCATCAAGACCGGCACATCTGTGTGTCCGGCTCCTGACCCAGAGCATCGAGACCGGCACATCTGTGTCTCCAGCTCCTGACCCAGAGCATCGAGACCGGCACATCTGTGTCTCCGGCTCCTGACCCAGAGCATCAAGACCGGCACATCTGTGTCTCCGGCTCCTGACCCAGAGCATCGAGACCGGCACATCTGTGTGTCCGGCTCCGGACCCAGAGCATCGAGACCGGCACATCTGTGTCTCCGGCTCCTGACCCAGAGCATCGAGACCGGCACATCTGTGTGTCCGGCTCCTGACCCAGAGCATCAAGACCGGCACATCTGTGTGTCCGGCTCCTGACCCAGAGCATCAAGACCGGCACATCTGTGTCTCCGGCTCCTGACCCAGAGCATCAAGACCGGCACATCTGTGTCTCCGGCTCCTGACCCGGAGCATCGAGACCGGCACATCTGTGTCTCCGGCTCCTGACCCAGAGCATCGAGACCGGCACATCTGTGTCTCCGGCTCCTGACCCGGAGCATCGAGACCGGCACATCTGTGTCTCCGGCTCCTGACCCAGAGCACTTTGTGTTGCAGTGTTGAGGAACTGAGATACACGAGCCGCTGAGCGACTGAACCTGCTCTAAAGTCAATGATGCAGTATTTCCTGTTGTTAAAGGGAATGGGAGACGAGCCTCTGATTGGTTTATTTCACGTTACGCCCAAAACACTCATTACTCATTCAGAGAATAGAGATTTTCCTGACGCTAAACTAGCAAAAGTGCGCTCGCACCGTGAGCTTCAGACCGTGAGCTTCTAGTTTAAACAGGGCCATAACCTTCGAGTGCTTGTGATCGGATCCGACTGCTCGATTGTGGATGTCCATAATATGTGTGCGGTCCGTGAATCAGAAAAGCAATACTGAAGCCATTAATGTTAACTAGCAGCGGTAAACTGACCAATCTCAGACTCTTTATTACCTGTGAGTGCTTAAGAGGAACTTCTTATCAACCGCATTACAGACGCTCCTTTACTGATGAAGAGTCCTGTGTGTAATCCAGATAAACTCCTCTATTAAGTGGACAACACATCGATTTCTGCACTTAATTCACACGAAAATGACCATTCTGTTGTCATCTACGTAACTAAATATTGTTAAAGTAAATAAAACAAAGATTATTATAAAGAAGGTCATTTGTACATCAATCTATCTAATGTATGTTTTACAAGAAAATACTATTTCAGTCTTTATAGTCTCTATACTGAAAAAATTCATGTTTATTTCAAAGCAGTTTCTTTGTAATATTTGTGAAATTTACTAGCAAGTCCACCGAGTGCATACAAATGTATACTAAGTCTACAAACACACAAGATACAGAAATCTTTTCTTTTGAGAGGTTTCAGAACTCTTCCTTAGTCCAAAAACAGCCGACAACCTTCAAAAGTAATGTTCTCATTCAAAAGTAATGTTCTCATTCAAAAGTAACGTTCCAATTCAAAAGTAACGTTCCAATTCAAAAGTAATGTTCTCATTCAAAAGTAACGTTCTCATTCAAAAGTAACGTTCCAATTCAAAAATAACGTTCCAATTCAAAAGTAACGGTCTCATTCAAAAGTAACGGTCTCATTCAAAAGTAACGTTCCAATTCAAAAGTAACGTTCCAATTCAAAAGTAACGGTCTCATTCAAAAGTAACGTTCTCATTCAAAAGAAAACGTTCCAATTCAAAAGTAACATTCCCATTCCACTGAAGAATGACACAATGGAATGTTCCCTTAATGTTCGATGTTAAAGAAAAAACATTCTGAACGTTCAGAGAACAATCAGAAAACGTAATGGAACATCAGCAAAACATTCTAAGAATATACTTCTGAACATATTACAACATTTTTGTTATCTAGGATGTGAGATAGAATAACAGACCTTATGAATAAAGTGCCTTATAAACAAAAGCATATTTGTAGATCAGTTCTCTGAGGATGAAGAGAGTCTTTATCAGAACTGCACATTAGTGATGGCACATGAGTAATATTTACCTCGCATGTTTCTTCTCCGTTGTTCAGTGGAGCAACATCTGCACATCTGCTGAGATCCTGAAGATCCTCCCTGTGAACACAGATTTACAGCACTGAGATCTTTACAACAGTACAGCAGAGACTTGCATAACATGCACATAAATATCAATATCTGCCAATAATATGTCTAAGTAAGATGATATTTAAATGCTTAGTTTATTATTAAAGCTCTGTAGTTTTAATAATATATTGAAAAGTAACGTTCTCATTCAAAATTAACGTTCCAATTCAGAAGTAACGGTCCCATTCAAAATTAATATTCATATTGAAAAGTAACATTCCCATTCAAAAGTAACATTCCCATTCCAAAGTAACGTTCTCATTCAAAAGTAACGTTCCCATTATAAAGTAACGTACCCATTCCAAAGTAACGTTCTCATTCAAAAGTAACGTTCCCATTATAAAGTAACGTACCCATTCAAAAATAACGTTCTCATTCAAAATTAATATTCATATTGAATAGTAACGTTCTCATTCAAAAGTAGCGTTCCAATTCAAAAGTAACATTCTCATTCAAAAGTAACATTCTCATTCAAGTAACGTTCCAATTCAAAAGTAACGTTCCAATTCAAGTAACGTTTGTAAATTAACGTCTCAAAAGTAACGTTCTCATTCAAGTAACGTTTGTATGGAATGTTATAATAAAAGCTGTTAGATATAAATCAAGGACTGTAGATTGAGTGACATGTTTATCAGATCATGTTCATCATTTAGAGGCCTTAGAACTTGCAGCTTTACAGGGTTATGGAACTGGCTTTTTAAAATAGTATTCCCAAGAAATATTAAAGCAGATTACCATCTTAGATCCCTACATCTGTCTAACATCTGCTCTCAAGATCTCCATCTATAATAAAAGTCCCACACCTGACGCCCGGGTCGTGTTTATCTGCGCGGATCTCTGGAAAAGGTCTCCGTCTCGCTCTCGCTCTAGAAGAACACACAGAAAGACGAATGGCTGAACGGATGCGGTGACAACACTGGGCGTGATTCTTCTTCTTCTGTGTGTGTGTGTGGTGGCGTTCGGTTAATAATGCCCTGACCGTTTCATTATAGTAATCAGAGAGCGATCGGCCGGTGCTGGCAGGATGAGTGAGAGCTCACACACTCGCCTCATTAACTCACACACACACACACACACACACTCGCGACAAATTGGAATTGCCTTTTGCGGTCGGTGGCCCCGACAAAACACACAACCTCTCTCTTTCTCTCTGTGTGTCTCTCTCTCTCTCATTCTTTGTATCGGTGTCTCTCTCTCTCAGTCTCTCTCTCTCTCTCTGTCTCTCTCTCTCTCATTCTTTGTATCGGTGTCTCTCTCTCTCAGTCTCTCTCTCTCTCTCTGTCTCTCTCTCTCTCATTCTTTGTATCGGTGTCTCTCTCTCTCAGTCTCTCTCTCTCTCTCTGTCTCTCTCTCTCTCATTCTTTGTATCGGTGTCTCTCTCTCTCAGTCTCTCTCTCTCTCTCAGTGTCTCTCTCTCTCTCTCTCTCTCAGTGTCTCTCTCTCTCTCAGTGTCTCTCTCTCTCTCTCTCTCTCTCTCTCCCTCCTGTTCTCGTGAAGAGCCGTATCTCTCGTGCCATCGTGTCTGGTGTGTGTTCACATTACTCCCGGATCTCAGACAGGCCGGCGGAGAGAGAAAACACAAAGAGAGACGACTCGTTTCAAGCTTATGTTGTAATTTCAACTCAACATGAAAGGAAAATTGACTCTATTTGCATTTAAGTTTACATTTCATCCGATCATTCATTCGCCGGGGAATATGTACTATCGTGTTTTAGAGACACAAACCAACACCATAAACCATAGCAGAGTTCATCAGATCTGTTGACACTCACTGACACTTCTCCCTCCAAAATGATGTCACTTCCTGGAGGATGATGTCATCGGCCCTGTAAAGCCTGACATGCGAAATAATTGTCAGAAAAAAATCTGGTTTTCATATTTCATACTCATATTTTTATCATAAATGATGATGGATAATCAAGTAAACCTGCTCCAGTCCAGCTGAAATATTACTAACAATATCGAGTTATTCTCGTGTTTACTGGATAAATCAGTGCAGAGTTCAGATCATAAAGACACGAGCTGAAGACGCTTGTACAGTTAAACTGAAGACTTTCACTTGATAAACGAGTTAAACTGTCAATCAGAGACAGAAGGACTGAGGAGACGGACAGGTTTATCAGATCATGTTCAATATGCAGAGCTCAGATCAGATATCATACAGTAGCTTTACAGGGTTTTTAAAATAATATTTCCAAGAGGAAAAATTTAAATGTATAAAAATACAATGAATAAAATGGCAGTTCATCCCCTCAAACCAATGATTTATTTAAAACTATAGTGAGTTTAATATCCAATCCAGCAGATGAAGACACACATGATGAGGAAGATGTGAACATGTGACACACCTTCATCATCACACAGACCTGCAGACGTGAGTTATGATTCATAATCATATTCTGATTCCTCAAGCACATCTCGATCGCTTCATTAGTACACGCGTCCTCGGTGGAGGAACTGCAGACTGTCTGTGGCCTGTGGGAACACCACACACACACACACACACACACACACACACGCACACACACACACACACACACACACACACGGATGAGCGACGACACGTTTTAAACGCAAGGCAAACGTCAAGATCTCCAGCTCGCGCAGATGAAGAGCGCTCCGTTTACACATGATTGACAGCTGTCACTCACGCTAAACGACACGGAGACTCAGACTTCTGAAAATACACAGGAGCAAGACACACATACACTTGCGGTTTTTAAAGTTTACCATCACAAAAAATTCCAGGAGAATGTGATTCTTCCAAGAATTTAGGAAACAATATAATCATAATTGCAACACTTTTCTTATTGTTTTTTCTAAAGTTTTTAAGTGTTCTAAAGACGGAGTCAAAAAAGTTTAGTTTGAGTCGGTGTTGTTTTATAGTATTATTTTATAGTCTTTTATTTTTATATTGTCAAGTTTTTCAGTTTTAATAATGTTTTCCGCCAAATTTGTAATTTATTATATTTTTTTAAAAATATTTTATTTAACTTTTTTTGTTCTACTTCTTTTTATTTCAGTTAGTTGCCACAATATTCCTGAATTCAAGTTTTTTAAATCTTATATTTATGCTTTATTTTAGCTTTATTTTGATCATTTTAACACTTTTCTCGTGATTTTAAGCTTTTTAAAGACGGCGTCATTAAAGTCTAGTCATATAACTGACACTATAGCCAGTGTTATTTTATTATTTTATAGTATTTATTAATGTTTTAAATGAGCTTTAATTTGTATATTTCCAGTTTTTAGTTAGATTTAGTCATTTTGTTCCCCAAATGTGCTTTTTGATGTTTTACAAATATTTCTATTCAGCTTTATTTAATTTTTATTTCAGTTTTAACTTAATTTTTCCCCCGTTTTTAATTTATTTCAAAGTTGCCACAATCCTACATTTTTTAAACCCTTTTTAGGTATTTTGATCACTAAAACTCTCCTTTATTTGGATTAGGGCTGATCTCTCTGAGGAACATTTATAGTTCAGTTTCAGCTCGTAAATAAACTCAGAGATAAACCGTCCTGGCTTCAGTAACCTTCTCCTTCTGAGGGACTGAACACACACACACACACACACACACACACACCAACCCGACTCCTAAACCTACCCATCACACAAACACACACACACACACACAAACTAACCCGACCCCTAAACCTACCCATCACACAAACACACACACACACACACACACACACACACACACACACACACACACACTAACCCAACCCCTAAACCTACCCATCAGACGCACACACACACACACACACTATCCCGACCCCTAAACCTATCCATCAGACACACACACACACACACACACACACAAACTAACCCGACCCCTAAACCTACCCATCACACAAACACACACACACACACACACACACACACTAACCCAACCCCTAAACCTACCCATCAGACGCACACACACACACACTATCCCGACCCCTAAACCTATCCATCAGACACACACACACACACAAACTAACCCGACCCCTAAACCTACCCATCAGACACACACACACACACACTAACCCGACCCCTAAACCTACCCATCACACACACACACACACACTAACCCGACCCCTAAACCTACCCATCACACACACACACACACACACTAACCCGACCCCTAAACCTACCCATCACACACAGACACACTCTCTCTCTGTTGTGAGTTATAGACTTCTGTAAAGCCAGCGGCGAATGCAATTAGAAACAAAGCTCACTATTTATTACAGCGTCTGCGCTGGAGCCGCGGGCCAGAGGATGCTGTGTGTGTGTGTGTGTGTGTGTGTGTGTGTGTGATGGGTAGGTTTAGGGGTTGGGTTAGTGTGTGTGTGTGTGTGTGTGTGTGTGTGTGTGTGTGTGTGTGTGTGTGTGTGTGTGTGTGTGTGTGTGTGTGTGTGTGTGTGGAGATCCAGGAGAACTGGACTCATTTCATTAAGAGACATATTCAGAGAGATGACAGAATCAGAGAAACGAGACTCTTGCGTCGAGGAATATTTCAGGAGATTTAAAGCATCAGAATCACTGTGAGAATCATGCTAACGAATCACTGAATCATGCTAACGAATCACTGAATCATGCTAACGAATCACTGAATCATGCTAACGAATCACTGAATCATGCTAACGAATCACTGAATCAGAGGGTGAATCGATTCACTGAAATGAACCGTCTGAACTGATTCACAGACTCTAGTTTCATTTTTCTCTTCCTAAGATCAGATGTTATTAAAACATCTCGTCTGATGCTCTCATCTGGCTGGTTCTTGTTGAAAACAAAACTACAACTGTTAAAAGTAATTTTTGGTAATCAAAATAAAGCTGAAATAAAATCAAACAAATATTAGATAGAAACTTGAACTTAAAAAACAGGGTTAATGGGCCAACTAACTAAAAAGAAACTGAAATAAAAATACAACAAAGCTAAATGGAAATATATAAAAAAAAACGAATAAAATAATAATAATAAAATTTACAAAAACACATTTGGACAGCAAAATAACTAAATAACTTTACTTAATTACTTAATAAAACTTAATAAATAAAAATAAATGCTAATTTATTAATAAAATATTAATAAACACTATAATAAGATATAAATAATAGTAAAATAACACAGATTTTCGTCATAAAAAGATATATTTATGATGTTGATAAGTTTTTTTTACATAACTATCTCAAATTGATTGTGAATATACAGAGATTCATATATAAATCAAAGAAAAAAGCTTTGCATATGTGATCATATGTGTCCGGGACGTGGTTTAGTCTCAGGATGCACAACAGAGATGTTTTATTCACACACACACACACACACACACACACACACACACACACACACACACACACACACACACACACACACACACACACACACACACACACACACACACTAACTGTCTCAGGATGCACAACAGAGATGTTTTGTTCTAACACGTTTATAAAACACACTCACATGAACTAATCCTGGCTCGACTAAACCCCGTCTGTGGAACCGGCCGTTGTGTTTGATTTCTCGGAGCAACAGGATCATATTGAACTTGTCTTTGGTAATAAAGGATAGTTTTACCGCAGGGACGCGGTGTGTCGCGCAGCGTCTCACACACACACACACTGGAAGGTGACCCTGAGAGAGAGTGTGTGTGACAGAAACAGAGCAAAGGCTCCGACAGCGGCCACCTGGAGAGAGAGAGAGAGAGAGAGAGAGAGAGAGAGAGGAGAGAGAGAGAGAGAGAGAGAGAGAGAGAGAGAGAGAGAGAGAGAGAGACATTCATTCACTCACTCACTCACACACACACACACACACACACACACACACACACTCACTCACTCACTCACTCACTCACTCATTCATTCACACACTCATTCATTCACACACACATTCATTCACTCACTCACTCACTCACTCACTCACTCACTCACTCACTCACTCACACTTATTCATTCACACACACACACATTCATTCACTCACTCACTCACTCACTCACTCACTCACACTTATTCATTCACACACTCACTCACGCTCTCAGACACTCACCCTCATTCACACACACACACACACACACTCACTCACTCACTCATTTACACACACACACACACACACTCACTCAGAGACAGACGCGCGCACACACACGCTCTCACTCACTCACACTCACTCATTCACACACACACACACTCACTCATTCACACACACTCACACACTCACTCAGAGACAAACGCGCGCACACACATGCTCTCACTCACTGACACTCACTCATTCACACACACACACACACTCACTCATTCACACACTCACTCAGAGACAGACGCGCACACACACACACGCTCGCGC
>NC_136886.1:1021758-1041597 GCF_949152265.1 Phoxinus phoxinus
ACTGGTTTCAGTTAGCGATGATTACGGACTCCATCGTGTGTGTTTTGAACGCGAGAACATTCTGCTAAACGTCTCCGGAAAAGAAAGAACGTCAAACAGGTTTGCAACGACCAGTAAACATTTCTGAGTGAATTAACCCTTTAGTTTCCTTCATGCATTTTGCATTAAATCTCTTCATACACATTCAGAACTCACACCCTGATGCATTATGGGTGAGGACGCCACCAGACAACGCCTCCCCAAAACTGCTTACTTATCGACATTCTTTTAATATCGGCTGAGAAATTCTGCAAACGCGCCTCTTTCCGGCTCGATCGGCTGTTTGCGAGATAAGAGCGGATGGCTGACATTATTCTCCCCGAGAGCGGATCAATGCGCGCGTTAAAGGTGAAAGATCAGCGGGAGACTAGCCACCGCTAGTTAGCGTAATGCGCTTTAGACGGCGCGGCAGATTGAGTGAGACGGGTCGACTGGGAGACGCATTTAGAGAGAAAACACGACAGAAGCCAGCAATTCAGAGAGGAGCCGTTCAGGAGGACACACACACACACACACACACACACACACACTCATCACTTCAGTATAAAGCAGGAGCGTGTCCGAACCATCTGCTGCATTCGCTACACAGAAAAACAAACCATGAGTCCTCAACGAGAGAAGAGGGACGGTGAGCTGACAGTCGGAAAACAACAGCGAGTTTCTCCAGAACATCAACATCACCTCAGAATAAACTCCCAGCATGCAACAGCCGCCATTTCACCGTCTCGGTTAACTATACACCCGACATGTGACCACAAAACCAGTCACATGGGTCCATTTATGAAAGTGAGATGTATATATCATATAAAGCTGGATAAATAATCTCTCCATTGATGTGTGGTTTGTTAGGATAGGACAATATTTGGTCGAGACACAACTATTGAAAATCTGGAATCTGAGGAGCAAAAAAATGTAAACATTGAGAAAATCTCCTTTAAAGTTGTGCATTTATGTTCACGATTGTGCTGCATTCACTCACACAAATACATGTTTTATATATTTACGGTAGGACATTTACTAAATATCTTCATGGAACATGATCTTAATATCCTCATGATTTTTGGCATAACAGAAAAATCTATACGATGTGAAGTTGTGACTCGAGACTGGTGATCCAGGGTCACGTATCGTAACTCACTTATAGCCAAAATAACATTGAATTTGGTTATTTTTGCCTAAATAACTTGCGACATATATGATAATCCATCATGTATAGGCAAAGTAAACAGTGATTACGAGGTGTTTGGTTTCATTTCATCTAATTGATGTCTATAGTCTATTCTTGGGTTATGCTTTATAAATTTTTTAAAAGTCTTTTAAACACAAAGTTGCTGGGACTCTTTCCTGCACACCAACCAATTAACTATAATCCATTAAGAGTTTGTGCACAATGACAATTACACATATTTATTCCACAAATTAACTCTCATAATGCATTAAATTCTCATTATTATAATTATTCATAATAGAAATTTGCATTGACATTATATTGTATTATGCATTCGGCAGATGCTTTAACTTACACACGCTTTACATTGCATTCAACACACACACACACACACATTACAGAAGATCTGGTGTTGTCACGAAGCACCTCAAGCGTGACATTTACATTTAATGCATTTGCAGACACTTTTATCATTCGAGGTATGCATCTTAGAAGGTTTGCTTCTTATTTCTGTAATACAGTAAATTCCTGAATATGATTTTTATGCACAACAGAAACCTGTGAAAACGCAAACCACCCAGAGCATAACATTTACATTTATCCACTTTTATCCAACGCAACATTCAAGGTTTGCATGTTATAAGGGAAATTACACAGTAGAACATTTGTTTTCTTCATGCAAAACATATTTGTAATTTTTGGTGTAGTTTTGGGGGGTCGTGTGTGATGGAATAACTCAGCTAATGAGCACGGCATCACTCGATCACTGCGCTCAGGAAACACTGGTGTAATTAAAGGTGTAAAGAGAGAAGAAGGCCGAGCCGGAGCGCAAGGGCCCGATATCAATTAGCACTGAAGTCAAGGGCCAATGTTTCTGCTCTAAACTCATTACAAGAGCCTTGATTTCAGCTTTAATTAAAATAGATTTGTGTTTAAAGCATTATGTGCTTCACACGCTTTACTCACACGATCCATACGCAATCTGTCGACGCGCTTCCATCTTACGGACTCGTGCTCTCCGCTCATGAACATCTGCACAGATCAGCCGGACATTTACTGAAGTTATGTTGTGATAGACGTAATGTCCGCCTGTAGATGAGAAGAAAGACTTTATAAGTGTCTCTATTATGCTATTTTCAAGGTTCTTAATGTTGTTTTATAGTCTCCTACAATACGCATCCAATGAAGATATATCTCATAATCTCCACTGCTGTTTTCTCTCAGTCCCTGAAACGCTTCGATCGGAGATTCAGTGTCTCTAAGCCCCGCCTCTCTGAGAGCTGATCTGCTGTGATTGGTCAGAAAGCAAACGCTCATTATCATATCTGAATCTCGGCTCTTGATCACAGTGATACGAACAGTAACGATGGCGTGGGTTTTACTGTATCAATCTCAGAAAACAGCGTCTTCTCGACACGAACAACACGAACCGAACTCTTCCAGTCTCAGATACACTAGTGTTTGAGGGCGGAGCTAAGAGACACTCTTCAGCCAATCAAGACCACAGGCTGGCATTACACATTTGCATTAAATCTTAAATCTTAAGTGTAAAACTTCATCCCACTCCTTTTCAAGCAGAGGTGAAATTTTATTTGTTTGATCATCAGTGTTTTTTCGATTATTGTCTTATGTTGTACATACTGTACACTTTTTCATTGTATGCTTAAAAAAAAATTTTTTTTAATCCAGAACAAATAAAACAATATTTACCATTCAAATAAAAAAACATGGAATTTAGAAAAAATAAAACAGATTTTGAGAAAAAAATCACACGTGTTTCATGAGGGCTCTAGAAACGTTCTTTTTAAACTAAATAAACTGTTTTAAAATGATCATGATTTCCATAAATTACACGTGCTTCTTGATTTCCAACATTAATTTAACCATCAAATCAGAAGAGTCCAGAAACGGGGGAAAAAGAAATAAAAAGGATTTCATTGGCCATAATTATGCTAATATGTCATTCGTCATAAATCAATTCCAATGTGTGTGTGACATTTCTACAATGCACTTGCACTAATGGAAGCAGCGATGAGACGACACACACACACACACACACACACAGAGAGAGAGAGAGGAGAGCAGTGCTGAGATGAAGAGGGTGGAAATGGATTTCTTTATTTTGATAAAAGGTAAGCGACATCACTTCCTCCCTGCCCTGAAGAACAGTGAGAGAGAGAGAGAGAGATGGAGAGGGATGGAGAGAGAGAGAGAGAGAGAGAGAGAGAGAGAGAGAGAGAGAGAGAGAGAGAGAGAGAAAGAGAGAGAGAGATTATAGATGGGCTTCAGTCTCTGCTCTCCTCCAGGCCAGCTATTAAAGACAAGAGCCAATCAGCATTTCATCAGGCTGTCCTCTTTATCCCTCTATCATCTTTTCTTGCTCTCTCTCTCTCTCTCTCTCTCTCTCTCTCTCTCTCTCTCTCTCTCTCTCTCTCTCTCTCTCCATTCGTCTTCTGGATCCGCTGCAGTAAAAGCTGCCAGAGACTCGGTCGAGAACATCAAGAATAACAAGAAGAAACTGCTCACAACCAACCGGGCAAGGTTGGCATGTGTGTGTGTGTGTGTGTGTGTGTGTGTGTGTGTGCTCAAATTTGTAAAAAAGTTAGCAAAATTATAAATGTGTAATATACAAAAAATAAACATTAAAATAAGAAAAATTTACATTATAATATGCAATGTATATATTTATATAATAAACAATAAATATATGAAACAGATATTAATAAAATTATGAAATAAACAAATATATTATAATATGTTATTATATAAACAATATGTAGTTTATATAACTATATATAATGAAAATATAAAATATAAACATTCATATAATTAATTAATATTATATAAAAAATATAATGTACATAAATACAAAAAATCATGATGTTAATGTTTATAATATCTTCATGTCTTTATCAGATTAGAGCTGAACGATAATATTACATTCTGCAACAAAATAAACTATCAAGCTATTTATATATATATATATATATACATACATATACAGTACATCTATATATCGCTTTATATGAGAGTAGAGTATGTATGTGGATAAAGTTGGATATGCTGCTTATATAACAAATGTGGCTGTACAATATATATATATATATCTGCTCCGTTTGCTGTCTTTGACATCATGTCTCTAGTGAAGGTTTGTGAGACTGTGTGTGTTCTTGTGTTGTCATCAGTGAGTGTAAAGAGACAGATCTACAGTGTCCTGACACACACACACACACACACACACACACACACACACACACACACACACACACACTCGAGTCGTGCCCTAAAGCGAGTCTGACAGTGGCGGCCCTTCTCACTCAAACCTCGGCCTCCGGGGCCGGCCACATTATGAAACAATTACCCTGTTAATTGACACTTAATTAATCTAAAGTCAATTTAACCTTGACAGCGTAACCTTGAGATCCACAGCAGACATGACAGAGAGAGAGAGAGAGAGAGAGAGAGAGAGAGAGACGGACAGTCTTGTTATCACTCCTCAGTGCTTGACGTGTGTGTGTGTGTGTGTGTGTGTGTGTGTGTGTGTGTGTGTGTGTGTGTGTGTGTGTGTGTGTGTGTGTGTGTGTGTGTATCACAGAAAACTGCTGTTTTGCTGAGTCGATCATTTAGATAATTATCACCTGACTGTCACCTCATCTGCATGTGTGTGTGTGTGTGTGTGTGTGTGTTTTACTGAGGTCAGCATTATTTCAGCGTAACTGCGTATGTACACGTACTGTGTATGGTCCTCCTTCCGCACATCTGTAAACACTGACTCGTCAAGCGTGACCTTTACAGCGTAACTGCGTATCACGTCACGAACGCGCATCACAGAACAGAGCAAGGCGAGCGCTTGTGCTTATAAAACTTAAACTTGTTTATTTATGTTTGAAATGAGCGATGGTTTCGCTAGATAAGACCCGTATTCATCGTCTGGTGTCGTTTAAAGCCTGTTGAAGCGGCGCTGACACTGTCATCTGGACCTTGACCCGTTTGGGGCCCATTGACGTCCATTATATGGAGAAATGTGTTCATCAAAAACCTTCATTTCTTTTCCACTGAAGAAAGAAAGACATGGACATCTTGATGACATCGGGGTGAGTAAACTATCAGCAAAAGTGTTTTTTAAAGTGAACTAATCCTTTAAGGCCATTGCACACTGAGTCCGAAATTCGCATCCAAAATTTTCGCACGTAAACATTTTTTCCGACCTCACGTTATGTCAATCACACTTGCACACTGCCTCCGAAACTTTCGTCCGTCATAAAAAAAATCAAAACGGGTTCGATTTCCTGCGTTTTTCGCTTCCGTAACGAGCAGTTTGAATGGTGCTTTGGCAATTCAGAGCCACCGAATCACGAATACGGAAAAACGCATACGAAATTTTCGGACTCAGTGTGCAATGGCCTTTAATCCGCTCGCGTAGCTTGACACGCTGCTGATTCTCGCCATACTTCCGTTGCCAATATGCGCGCGCATACGTTGCTACGTCATCATTGTGTACAAACAGTAAAAGGGTCTATACGTGGTTATGTTGATCGTTTCATCCTGCAATCTCCTGTGTGGATTTAATATTTTGGTTATTTATCTCCTTCGACATATGCACTTCATGACAGAAGAACACACAACAATATTTACAAGTAGGAAACTCAGAATTGTAGATGATACAAGTTGCGGCATTGAAAATGACGCTGATTTAAAGCAGAAATCAAGTCTGAAGTGCATGGAAATTAAGTACTTTGCAAGTTATTTTAATTTTACATGCTGCATACAAATCGCAACTATCCAGACACCCTAGCAACCACTCAGAACACCATAGCAACCACTCAGAACACCCTAGCAACCACTCAGAACACCCTAGTAGGAAACTCAGAATTTCAGATGACACATAAGTCGCAACATTGGAAAGAACATGTTGATTTAAAGTTATTTTATTTTACATTGCAACTATCCAGACACCCTAGCAACCACTCAGAACACCCTAGCAACCACAAATGATCAGATAGCGTCTCAGTCAGTGATCTGTAATGGAGAAACTGATCAGTTTTCATCTCTTCATCATAATTTAGTCTCTCTGACAGAAACAACTTTATCCAGCGAGTTTGAGGACAGAACTCGACTCAACACACTTCATCTTCATGAGGAACAAAACAATAATAATGATGCTGAACAACACAACGACTTTCAAACTCTTTCCTCCTGATGTTTAACGCAAACATTCTGAAATCTCACAGTCTTTAATCTTTTTCAATTTCGCCTTTTTCAAACACATATTTGCTTCATAACACAAGCGCTCTCTCTTTCTTACACTTAGCCAAAGACATCAGCCGCGAGGAGGGGTGTGGGAGAGAATTGTGGGTAAATTTGTCTCCTGTTTGTTGCCATGACGAGACAAAGCTCTGCCTTCACGCCCAGACGAGTCTGTGTGATTAAAGAGACGACAAGCAAAACCATCTGTCTGTCACACTCATCCGTCAACACACTCATTCTCCATCAGCAGACCCTCCATCACTCATACTTTCCCTCTGACACACACTCACGCACTCTCTCTCACACACACTCTATCGCAAGTGAACACACACACATACACACACACTCTATAGCAAGTGAACTCTCTCACACAAACACACATTCTCTCTCTCTCTCACACACACACAATCGCAAGTGAACACACACACACACACTTTCTAACACATACACACACTCTATAGCAAGTGAACTCTCTCACACACACAAACACACACACACACACTCTATCGTAAGTGAACCCACACACACACACTCTACAGCATGTGAACTCTCTCACACACACAAACACACACACACACACACACTCTATCGTAAGTGAACCCACACACACACACTCTATAGCAAGTGAACTCTCTCACACACACAAACACACACACACACTCTATCGTAAGTGAACCCACACACACACACACTCTACAGCAAGTGAACTCTCTCTCTCTCTCACACACACACTCTACAGCAAGTGAACTCTCTCTCTCTCTCTCACACACACACACACACACACACTCTCTATAGCAAGTGAACTCTCTCACACAAACACACACACATTCTCTTTCTCTATAGCAAGTGAACTCTCTCACACAAACACACACACACATTCTCTTTCTCTCTCTCTCTCACACACACACACTCTCTCTCTCACTCTCTCACACACACACACACACTTTCTCTCTCACACACAGCTCCGTGAAGGATCAGATGGAATGAGTGATTTGGGAAGCAGCGCTGAAGGAAAAGGAAACACTGGTTGTGTGTGTTTTTGCAGGTACGAAACATTTCGAGGAGAGAATCTGAGAACACACACTGTGTGATTACATGTGTTCTGAAACTGAAACCTCATGTATCGCTGCGCTGGCTTGTGTCAACTCAGAATTACCATAATGTGTTAATTATACATTTACATGTTCATCAAACTCATTCATTCATTCAATTAAATTATTTGTATAGTGCTTTTCACAATACACATCGTTTTACAGCAGCTTTACAGAAAATGCATGTCAATGCACATAATATTCTGCATTATTAATGAATAAGTATTATTAAGGAATTCCTTTCCTTATATATCATGGCGATTATATAAAGCGGGAACGGATTTAACTTGTTCTATACTCTTTATATTGCAGTATGCAGATTTATCCATGCAGCTTTTAGTGGGAAGAGTTATTGACACGTTAGAGTGAGAAATTCTGATTTCTGTAAAGCTGATTTGAAATTATGTGTATTGTAAAAAAAAGAAAAAAAGCGCTATACAAATAAACATGAATTGAATTGAATAAAAAACATGGACGAAGAATGAGTGGGATTTGTTTTATGTTAAAAAGACTATCAATACGTTCAATAAGTCCGACGTGCGCATGTGAACAGCTGGGAGATCGGATGTGTGCATTTGCTCTTAAAGTGACAGTAGCCTAATAAACTGGCTGCTTTTCAGATTTTTTTTATAAAGCACTTTCAACGAAAATCAAGGTTGACACAAAGTGCTGTACAATACAACTAAAATCTGATACAGTAATACAAATACAACAATACAAAAGAACACAACACAATACCTAAAAGCAATTGATAAAAGGTGTTTTTTAAGCAGATACTTAAAACTCAGTAGAGAGGAAGCATTTTTAACTAAAGTTGGTAAGTTATTCCAGTGACTCGGACCAACAACAGCGAAGGCTCAATCACCGCGATCTAAAGCAGACCAAGATTGATTATGTAGAGATTTAAAAACAAAAATTGGAATTTTTGACATTAATGTTAATCAAAAAAAAAGAGAAGAAAATCCCTCACTGCTCTCGACTGAATAACTTCCGTCGATTTAAAGGGACAGTGTGTATTTTATAAGCTAAATTCAATGTCTTTATTCAATGTGTCCTCAATGGCGTACAATTACCTCTCCCAATGATCTGACTTATCCTCGTACGCGAAGAATTTCTTATCTTTATTTATAAGGGACGGGTAAGTACACGGAGGCTTCCATGTCGTTCCGCCATCTTGAAAAACTATAATAGCAGAGAGGGACAAAAAGCGTTTAATTTAGGCTATTTGTTTATTTGTGTCCCTGTGCGCCGATCGGAGACGGAGTTCACTGCTGATATTCTGAGGTAAGAGCTTTCTAGTCTCCAGAGGTGGACGGTAACAAAGTACATTTACTTAAGTACACTTTTTGAGTATCTGTTCTGTACTTTACTTGAGTATTATTTTTTCTGGAAACTTTTACTTTAACTTCACTACATTTCTGTCGAGGGCTAGTTAGTGATAACGTTAGTTAACGTCAGGGATGATTTGTGTTGTAAATGAAAGTGTGGCTGACTCCAGAACTCGACTGATGTTGGTTTCTGACGTCAACCGATTTTCAACCACAATACAACGTCTGTCCAACGCTGGAGATTAACGTCAATCTGACACTGGATTCTGACATCAACATGATTTTAATGTTCAGCGTTTGGTTTGGTCTTCTAAATGTTGTCATAGTTTTGGAGCGCACTAGCTTATAGATAACAGTACGGCGAACATATTCATACTAAACGCCCAAAAACTGGGAACAGCCGTGTGTGTGTCCGAAACCAGTGTGGACGTTATTGAGTGACTTATTCAATCCCACAGGAACTGTGTTGTAGAAATACATGTGATGTTGATATGAGGATCGGCAGGCAGAGATTCAGAGGCATAAATACTGTAAATATTACATGCAACTATAATAAAACAATGCATTGACATTTACTTTTATACTTAAGTACTTTTACAAATGAGTACTTCTGTACTTTTATAAGTAAAAATCGGTCTTTACAACTTTTACTTGTAACGGAGTAATATTTGACCAGTAGTATCTGTACTTTTACTCAAGTAAGGAAGTTGTGTACTTTGTCCACCTGTGTGTGTGTCATCAGCAGCGCCGTGCATCGCCCAATCAGCGGATGGCGGGCGCGGTTTTGAAAATTGGTCAAAAACGTTTGTGCAGGCGGATGATGAGTTTTGTGATGCGGTTGCGGATGAAATAATAGCCCATCCGCGCATCTCTAGTTTGAATGCAAAATACAATTTCACCGCTAGATGGGAGAAATTCCCACACACTGTCCCTTTAATAAAACTTGTGTCGTTCAGGCTACTTGAATGTTATACTTCTGACTAGAATGCATGATGTTATAATAATAACGGATGCCTGTACGAGTTTCCCAAGTGCAAACTCTTTCTACAGTCAGTGTTCTGGTTCCGGTCAAACACTGTCAGCAAGAAAACCTCCACTGCCCGCTTGAGTTCTGCAGTGTGTTCCCGCAACGGCACAGCAAGCTAAGTGTGTGTTAAGATGTGACGGCACCTCGAGAACTGAGATCATCTGATCCGATCTCAAGCTTCACTCCATCGGGACGCTGATCCAGAAACACAGAAACATCATCCGGAGCGCGTGCGCTGGTCTCTCTCCAGTGGTCTAACACAGCGAGTTTTCTCCTGGACTCCATTATCTCTGGTGTGATGTGAGGAACACAGTCAGCACTGATGAGAGACACAGGAGCGCCGCAGCTCATTCCTCATCCTGCAGTCCTGCGCCTCTCTTCGTCACGGGCCTGGATATCGATTAAGCGAGAGATTGAATCTCTCGGTCGGCGGTCGGGCCCCTGAGGGCCTCCAGTACAGAGAGTCATGACTTTAACAGTATGACCGTCGTCCCTTCGGCTCCCGAGCAGAACACATGCTAGTTTACTTGCTTTAACTAACCTTGACTGTGACGTCACTTTTACAATTGCTCAGCGGATGTCATATATTATAATATTATTGCACATAAAACATCGAAATAATACAAAAAACAAACATTGAAACTGTATTACACACGCACGTATCTATATTATTGCACCCAGAGTGGAAGAGCAAGACGTCACTGTCTCATGTGTGTGTGTGTGTGTGTCTGTGTGTGTGTGTGTGTGTGTGTGTGTGTGTGTGTGTTGGGTAGGTTAGGGGTTGGGTAAGTGTATTGAGACAGAATATACAGTTTATACAGTATAAAAACCATAACGTCTATGGAGTCTTCACAAAAATAGTGAACCAGAGAGAGAGAGAGTGTGTGTGTGTGTGTGTGTGTGTGTGTGTGTGTGTGTGTGTGTGTGTGTGTGTGTGTGTGTGTGTGTGTGTGTTGGGTAGGTTAAGGGTTGGGTAAGTGTATCGAGACAGAATATACAGTTTATACAGTATAAAAACCATAACGTCTATGGAGAGTCTTCACAAAAATAGTGAACCAGAGAGAGAGAGTGTGTGTGTGTGTGTGTGTTGGGTAGGTTAAGGGTTGGGTAAGTGTATTGAGACAGAATATACAGTTTATACAGTATAAAAACCATCACGTCTATGGAGAGTCCTCACAAAGATAGTGAACCAGAGAGAGAGAGAGTGTGTGTGTGTGTGTGTGTGTGTGTGTGTGTGTGACTCACTCTTAAGTAAAGCAAATGCACAGAATGCCAACACATCACAAGAGCGCCGTCCTGCTGTACATTAGAACCGGGTCCCCGTGTTATTCATATAGCGCTTTTCACAATACACACTGAGCAGCTTTATAGAAAATCATGATGTTAATGTTTATAATATCGTAATATCTTCATGCCTTACGGTTGCATTTTGAGACTGATTTGCTGTATAGTGGGGTGATCAGGAGAGATTGAATCTCTCGGTCGGCGGTCGGGCCCCTGAGGGCCTCCAGTACAGAGAGTCATGACTTCACAGTATGAGCGTCGTCCCTTCGGCTCCAGAGAGAAACACATGCTAGTTTACTTGCTTTAGTTCTCTAATTTACCTTGACTGCAGATGGGTTAAAGTGTCACATTTACACAGAAACTAATTTTTTTCTAAGTAATTTCGTGAGGTCGCATTGTAAAGAAAGAGTTCCCGCCTGCGCACATATATATATTCAAACGCACATAAACACTAAACACAGACACACACTTTAGTCTAGTCGAGTTCAGCCTCCAACTTCACCTGCCAAACGGTAAAGAAATGATTTACAATGCCTGATTATGTGTGTGTGTGTGTGTGTGTGTGTGTGTGTGAGAGTGTGTGTGTGTGTGTGTGTGTGTGTGTGTGTGTGTGTACAGGTTTAGACGACTTCATCAGGAGGAAGGTCTCTGTAAAAAGCGCTTACTGCTTTGATTTATGGGATGATATTTTTCAGCCTCCTCTTCTTCTGATGACTGGACAGTGTAAAAGCAAACGCTCTGAAGCGCAGAGATAGTCAAGGTACGAGCGGCACAGAATCCCCACATATCGGGACCCTGAAGTGCCATGATGAGATACAACTGGCCAGATAAACTCATATTAACACACACACACACACACACACACACATAAAGTCAGCAGTGTCTCAATACAACTATAGAGACATTTCAAATAAGATAACAAACATGCAAAGCCTCTTAAGGCATTTTTTTTACACATATGATGTATTTACAGTCAATTTCATGAACATAATAGTAAACTCACCCTAGTATAGATCCCATACTGTCTATAGATCTTAAGCGCCAGAGAAACGAGCGCGCCGCCATCTTTAGAATATTGTCTTTGAACTTCCGGTTTCGCTCTGGTCGCTGTCCAGGAGTAATTCGCTTTTGAATTTGATTTACTTCTTGTAAAGTTAAGAAAAGTTATCATGAGGATTGTAATGTTTAAAGCAAATGTCAGTAGACCGGGACCGTTTTAAAACGAGCTGTTCATTCATAAAAATACACAAGATCGCTGTGAAAATACAGACGGAAGACAGAAGACAACGAGCGCGACGATGTAAAGGGGCGGGGCTACAGGACGTCTATTTTTTCTCAAATTAAAAATAAAAGTTAAAAAAAAAATCTCCACTTCAGTTGTCAAAGGTCACATTCACACAGTTGTTTTTCATATTAAACTCATTCAATATGAATAAACAACAATAATATTAAAAAGTATTATTAGTCAAGTCAATTGTATTTGTATAGCACTTTTCACAATACATGTTGCAAAGCAGCTTTTTAAAAAATCATTATGTTAATGCTTATAATATCTTCATGTCTTTTTCAGATTAGAGCTGAACAATAATATTATTACAGTTTGCGAAATAAACATGCGAGATTTGCTATGTATATGTAGATATGCATATGCTTATTGTTTATGCTTATAAGTTGGATCATATGCTTATATATTTTATTTTACAGAACAGTAAAAATACTAATATTTAAGGCTCTTGATTTCTTTGCTTTCAAACATTAAACCACAAACCTTTTATTTTAGTGGAAAATCCAATTTATAAAAGTGGAAACATTTTCAAACGCCACAATTTGTACTTTTTCTGACTTATTTTGGATACTTATTTCGAGACTATTGGATCTAAATGTGAAAATCAACAGAGTTCACAGCACACGACTGTAATGATAATGACCAGAGCAACAAGATCAATGGAATCACTTTCAGAACAATGATTTTCCAGCTGATGAAGGATAAAAATATGAACAGCCTGAAGCGCCTAAAAAACAGGGTGGACAAAGTACACAACTTCCTTACTTGAGTAAAAGTACAGATACTACTGGTCAAATATTACTCCGTTACAAGTAAAAGTTGTAAAGACCGATTTTTACTTATAAAAGTACTTAAGTATAAAAGTAAATGTCAATGCATTGTTTTATTATTGTTGCATGTAATATTTACAGTATTTATGCCTCTGAATCTCTGCCTGCCGATCCTCATATCAACATCACATGTATTTCTAGAACACAGTTCCTGTGGGATTGAATAAGTCACTCAATAACGTCCACACTGGTTTCGGACACACACACGGCTGTTCCCAGTTTTTTGGCGTTTAGTATGAATATGTTCGCCGTACTGTTATCTATAAGCTAGTGCGCTCCAAAACTATGACAACATTTAGAAGACCAAACCAAACGCTGAACATTAAAATCATGTTGATGTCAGAATCCAGTGTCAGATTGACGTTAATCTCCAGCGTTGCACAGACGTTGTATTGTGGTTGAAAATCGGTTGACGTCAGAAACCAACATCAGTCGAGTTCTGGAGTCAGCCACACTTTCATTTACAACACAAATCATCCCTGACGTTAACTCACGTTATCACTAACTAACTACTCAAGGCCCTCGACAGAAATGTAGTGGAGTAAAAAGTAAAAGTTTCCAGAAAAAATAATACTGAAGTAAAGTACAGATACTCAAAAAGTGTACTCAAGTAAATGTACTTTGGTACTGTCCACCTCTGGATATCGGGTGGTTGGTTTTTTAACACACGGGACATCTGAGGGAAAGTGTGTTTGTATTGAAGTTTGATATCATCATAGTAACACAAAAACTCTAAAACTAAAGCCATGTTTCTGCGGAGAGAAAGATCTGGAACTGAATCCAAATGAAGTTCTGTGACCTTAAAAACAGCAACACAAGACGACTCACACTGACACGAGATCAGCTCAGCATGGTGGATCTGGAGTGTGTTGACAGGTTGTGAAGTGTGGCAGGTCTCTCACACACACACACACACACTCACACACACACACACACACACACACACACACATTGTAATTCGTGAATTCTATTAGTGCGGGCCTGCAGTGAGCCTGTGCTTAGAGAATAAATAATTCTAATGACGATGATCGCTCACACTGTCACACACACTCTCACCGGCGTCCCCAGGGGCCACGGGCCCCCAAACACGCACAGGTGTGTGTGTGTGTGTGTGTGTGTTTTGGAGTCTGACACTCTAATTGCTCCAAACCCTGAAGCTTCCTCTCCAGCCCTACGTCCCTAAAGGCCATCTGAACCTCCAGCTGTGTGTGTGTGTGTGTGTGTGTGTGTGAGAGAGAGAGAGAGAATGTGTGTGAGTGTGTGTACACACACACACACTCACATGCAATGTACACACACTCACTCACACACACACACACTCACATGCGATGTACACATTCTCTCTCTCTCTCACACACACACACTCACATGCGATGTACACACACTCACACACATTCTCTCTCTCTCTCACACACACACACACACACACACACACACACACACACACACACACACACACACACACACACACACACACACACGCGATGTACACATTCTCTCTCTATCTCTCACACACACATGCGATACTCACACACATACTCTCTCTCTCTCTCTCTCACACACACACACACACACACACACACAGCTGAAAAATCAAATAAACACACTCATATATGTTTTGTTTGTACGAGACGAGTGTGTGTATTTGATTCTTCAGCAATACTGCATGCAGAACAACAGTGTGAACAGTGTGAACAGTGTGAAGGCCTCCTCAGAAGCACAGCGCAGGAGAACAGAGAGAAGTGTGTCTTTATCTCGACGAGTGTGTGACAGATCGTCATCGTCATTGTTTTGAGTGTCAGTTTGGACTTCAGGAGAGTCTCGTCACAGAACCCAACAACATCAATGATGAAACTCGATTTCATTACCTCACTACACACACACACACACACACACACACACACACACACACGGAAATATCGTTAACTTGCCCACGTCGCAAAGCCATTGAGAATCTATGAATAATGAAGATTAATAAGCATACAAATCATATTAGATAATTGAATTCAGCGCTGGTGAAAAATGAGACAGAATAAGAATAGTTATTCTTCCACGATTTCCCAAAGAGCCTTGTCAGAGATTCAATATTATGCCTCATAGATTAAACCATTACAGACGGGCTTTGCAAAACACACACACACACAGTCACACACACACACACACACACACACACACACACACACACACACACACACACACACACACACACACACACAGAAACAAAGAGTAAAATGGACAGAAGAATCCGACAAAGAGCCGCGATAAAGCAAAGACACGTGATTATTTCTCATTTCCGGCCGTAATGTTCTCCACATGTGTCTGCACGTCTTTGAGAAGCGAACGCACGAGGGACACGAGGAGGAGCCGTGTCTGTAATGGCACAGATGAGAGGATGAAACAATGTGTCCAATCAATACCGGCTCGATCGCGCTGAAACACACTTTTAATCCATTACTTTTTAACCACATTTGCAGCTCCTCGCAGTGTAAAGCTGGAGATGGACGAGCCTCCTCCTGAAGCGTAATGTGATTTACAGCATTAAAGGACAGACGAGCTCTGAATGCGATCAGGTGGCTGATTGCTATAAAAATCATACCCATCATGCACTGGGGCAAATTTGTGTTACACAAATAAGAGGGTTTCGAGTCAATAAATACACGGCCAGAGACGGAAAGGCTTTTAACCCATTAGAAGAACCGCTGTGGAAACTCTGCTTTTTCATGTTATGCACAATATATTTTACATTATTAGAAGGCGGCTCTGTGGAATACTTGATTCTGATTGGTCAATCGCGCCCTCCGGCGATATGCTATTCCCAGATAACACACGCTGACACAGGATCATCCTCGTCACTGAAGTCATTAGCGATATACGCTCGCTAGGAACGGCTTTTCTTCGTGGAAGTTTTGCACATGATGAGTTAAAATATTAAAACTCAGTCGAATCAATATTTTGTGTGAGATATTTAATTATGCCATCCAGTAGCCTATCCAATTGTTTCATATAAACGCAGCGGCGGCCATTTTGTGATTATTGTTTTGTACACTGTTGGATTGTAAGATACAAATAGGTACGATTTCAAAACAGTTTAATCTGAAATCAATATTTATCTCCATAATTATTAATGTGGAGTAATAATGTAATAGGCTAAGTGTTATGACTGTATACCGTATCTCTTAAATGTCCGCTAGTTTGATCTCGCCGCTGAAGCTGCTCTCTCCACGGAAGCTTTGTGTTTAAACACCTAATAAAATATTTCAACTCAGATCAATAATATATTTCGTGTCTAATTATTTACTTATGTGGCAAGTATTCGTGTAATAAGCGTGAGAATGTACATCCAGCCGGTTGTTCTCTCAGAATAAACCCCCTTCAGGTGTGTGTGTGAGTGTGTGTGTGTGTGTGTGTGATCTCAGAATAAACCCCCTTCAGGTGTGTGTGTGTGTGTGTGTGTGTGTGTGTGTGTGTGTGTGTGTGTGTGTGTGTGTGTGTGAGGCTGATGAAGACCTGATCCTGATCACTCTGTCGGGTTTATTCTGAGATAACAACCGGCTGGATGAACATTATCGCTTACATAACCCTCCTGTTTTTCTTTTCTTCTGTCACTAGAATAACCAAACGGACTTACAAAAATAACTGTTTTCAAACAGGTTTCCCAGCGGTCACACAGATCAATGTTCTGACCATGTTTTTTGATGCCTGTGGTCTTAAAAGTCGTCATGAAACGAAGTCGCACTTGTCTTTTCTTCTCTAGTGCGGTATACAGTGTTTCCAGATTGGAAATGTCCAAGTATTGTACCAGAAGCTCAAAATTATTGTATTTGGAATACAATTATCGTACACGATTTAAGCGTACAGAATACAGCTATTTATATCGACCAACAACTTTTTGACACGACATGAAAATGACTTTATTTCTAAACTATCGCCCTCAGATTGGAAACTGACCTAAGCGCCGCGGCAGGAACGTTAACTTGTCCTCGTGAGAGTCGTTCTCCACGATGATTGGCCGAGAGGACGTCACGTGAGATGAGATGGAAGACATGCGTAACACCGCGTTCACGTTCTCCTCACCATCATGACGGTAGACGTAGAATCCACAGCTCAATGAGTACAGAAGCCCTATGATTACAAACACCATCATTCAAAGAGTCACAAAATTCTGAGATTATTAGCCTACATTATGGGATTTTTTAAATTATTGATCGTACATCGTATACAGAGGTCAAAATGATCGTACAAATATGATAATCGTCGTATGTCTGGCAACACTGGCCGTATATCCACATCATCAGAGAAGAGAAGCTGCAAGAGGAACTTATTCTCATTCAACATTACCAGGAACATGAAGCTAAAAACTACACAATTCATTTAGAATAAACTGCAATATTACATTTAAAATTAATGAGATTTGTCACGTGTTTCAATGCATCATCCTCCAGCTCATCGTATGAAATCAAACGTAAAGCATAATGACGTCACATTGATCCGTAACACTGAACATTAACAGTGAATCAGTGCAGATGTGACACAGCTGGAGGTGTGTGTGTGTGTGTGTGTGTGTGTGTGGTTGTGTGTGTGTGTGTGTCACTGTCTCTGCACTGCATGATGGGAGATGTTACTGTCAGAATCCAAACAAAAGACAGTGTTAAAGTATTGATGCAGAGAGAGAGAGAGAGAGAGAGAGAGAGAGAGACTGCAGAAACGAGGGGCATTACTGACATCTGCTGGCAGACGAGAGTAACACCAATGGACTGAACACTGGAGAAATAAAAATAATATTGGAAAATCTATCTATCTATCTATCTATCTATCTATCTATCTATCTATCTATCTATCTATCTATCTATCTATCTATCTATCTATCTATCTATCTATCTATCTCAAGTTTTTACTTCAAATCAAAAGTTGTAACTCCTGATTCATGGTTGATCTGGCCACTTTTCCTGTGTTGTGTTTTCCTGTAACTGCTGTAATCGTGTCCCAGTGCTTCTACCAACCCAGGAAACATGAAAAGTGAAACCCAGTATCTTTGTTTTGCTGAGTCTTTCTCTGCAAGCATGTCTAAAAATAAGCAGATAAGATTTCGCTCCCCTTCTGACGTATGAAGAGGAATTTATAATATCACCGGCCCTTAATCTGCACGTTTACAATATTACCGGCTCTTAATCTGCACGTTTATAACATTACCGGCCCTTAATCTGCACGTTTATAATATTACCGGCCCTTAATCTGCACGTTTATAACATTACCGGCCCTTAATCTGCACGTTTATAATATTACCGGCCCTTAATCTGCACGTTAATAACATTACCGGCCCTTAATCTGCACGTTTATAATATTACCGGCCCTTAATCTGCACGTTTACAATATTACCGGCCCTTAATCTGCACGTTTACAACATTACCGGCCCTTAATCTGCACGTTTATAATATTACCGGCCCTTAATCTGCACGATTATAATATTACCGGCCCTTAATCTGCACGTTTACAATATTACCGGCCCTTAATCTGCACGTTTATAACATTACCGGCCCTTAATCTGCACGTTTATAATATTACCAGTCCTTAATCTGCACGTTTATAACATTACCGGCCCTTAATCTGCACGTTTATAATATTACCGGCCCTTAATCTGCACGTTTATAATATTACCGGCCCTTAATCTGCACGTTTATAAT
This sequence comes from Phoxinus phoxinus, assembly GCF_949152265.1. Lineage (NCBI taxonomy): Eukaryota > Metazoa > Chordata > Actinopteri > Cypriniformes > Leuciscidae > Phoxinus > Phoxinus phoxinus. The sequence goes on from NC_136886.1 coordinate 1,040,739, forward strand.
ATTACCGGCCCTTAATCTGCACGTTTATAATATTACCGGCCCTTAATCTGCACGTTTATAATATTACCGGCCCTTAATCTGCACGTTTATAATATTACCGTCCCTTAATCTGCACGTTTACAATATTACCAGCCCTTAATCTGCACGTTTACAATATTACCAGCCCTTAATCTGCACGTTTACAATATTACCAGCCCTTAATCTGCACGTTTACAATATTACCAGCCCTTAATCTGCACGTTTATAATATTACCGGCCCTTAATCTGCACGTTTACAATATTACCAGCCCTTAATCTGCACGTTTATAATATTACCAGCCCTTAATCTGCACGTTTATAATATTACCGGCCCTTAATCTGCACGTTTACAATATTACCAGCCCTTAATCTGCACGTTTACAATATTACCAGCCCTTAATCTGCACGTTTACAATATTACCAGCCCTTAATCTGCACGTTTATAATATTACCGGCCCTTAATCTGCACGTTTACAATATTACCAGCCCTTAATCTGCACGTTTACAATATTACCGGCCCTTAATCTGCACGTTTACAATATTACCGGCCCTTAATCTGCACGTTTACAATATTACCGGCCCTTAATCTGCATGTTTATAATATTACCGGCCCTTAATCTGCATGTTTATAACATTACTGGCCCTTAATCTGCATGTTTATAATATTACTGGCCCTTAATCTGCATGTTTATAATATTACCGGCCCTTAATCTGCACGATTATAATATTACCGGCCCTTAATCTGCACGATTATAACATTACCGGCCCTTAATCTGCCTGTTTACAATATCACCGGCCCTTAATCTGCACGTTTATAATATTACCGGCCCTTAATCTGCAA
>NC_136886.1:1041797-1051797 GCF_949152265.1 Phoxinus phoxinus
CCGGCCCTTAATCTGCATGTTTATAATATTACCGGCTCTTAATTTGCACGTTTATAACATTACCGGCTCTTAATCTGCACGTTTATATTACCGGCCCTTAATATGCATGTTTATAATATTACCGGCTCTTAATTTGCACGTTTATAACATTACCGGCCCTTAATCTGCACGTTTATATTACCAGCCCTTAATCTGCACGTTTATAATATTACCGGCTCTTAATCTGCACGTTTATATTACCGGCCCTTAATCTGCACGTTTATAATATTACCGGCCCTTAATCTGCATGTTTACAATATTACCGGCTCTTAATCTGCACGTTTACAATATTACCGGCTCTTAATCTGCACGTTTATATTACCGGCCCTTAATCTGCATGTTTATAATATTACCGGCCCTTAATATGCATGTTTATAATATTACCGGCCCTTAATCTGCACGTTTATAATATCACCGGCCCTTAATCTGTACGTTTATAATATCACCGGCCCTTAATCTGCACGTTTATAACATTACCGGCCCTTATACTGCACGTTAATAACATTACCGGCCCTTAATCTGCACGTTTATAATATCACCGGCCCTTAATCTGCACGTTTATAACATTACCGGCCCTTAATCTGCACGTTTTTAATATTACCGGCCCTTAATCTGCACGTTTACAATATTACCGGCCCTTAATCTGCACGTTTATAATATTACCGGCCCTTAATCTGCACGTTTACAATATTACCGGCCCTTAATCTGCATGTTTATAATATTACCGGCCCTTAATCTGCACGTTTACAATATTACCGGCCCTTAATCTGCACGTTTATAATATTACCGGCCCTTAATCTGCATGTTTATAATATTACCGGCCCTTAATCTGCACGTTTACAATATTACCGGCCCTTAATCTGCACGTTTATAATATTACCGGCCCTTAATCTGCACGTTTACAATATTACCGTCCCTTAATCTGCATGTTTATAATATCACCGGCCCTTAATCTGCACGTTTACAATATTACCGGCCCTTAATCTGCACGTTTACAATATTACCGGCCCTTAATCTGCACGTTTACAATATTACCGGCCCTTAATCTGCACGTTTATAATATCACCGGCCCTTAATCTGCACGTTTACAATATTACCTGCCCTTAATCTGCACGTTTACAATATTACCGGCCCTTAATCTGCACGTTTATAACATTACCGGCCCTTAATCTGCACGTTTATAATATTACCGGCCCTTAATCTGCACGTTTATAATATCACCGGCCCTTAATCTGCACGTTAATAACATTACCGGCCCTTAATCTGCACGTTTATAACATTACCGTCCCTTAATCTGCACGTTTATAATATTACCGGCCCTTAATCTGCACGTTTATAATATTATCAGCCCTTAATCTGCACGTATATAATATTACCGGCCCTTAATCTGCACGTTTATAATATCACCGGCCCTTAATCTGCACGTTTATAACATTACCGGCCCTTAATCTGCACTTTTATAACATTACCGGCCCTTAATCTGCACGTTTATAATATTACCGGCCCTTAATCTGCACGTTTATAATATTACCGTCCCTTAATTTGCACGTTTATAATATTACCGTCCCTTAATCTGCACGTTTATAATATTACCGGCCCTTAATCTGCACGTTTATAATATTACCGGCCCTTAATCTGCACGTTTACAATATTACCGGCCCTTAATCTGCACGTTTCTAATATTACCGGCCCTTAATCTGCACGTTTACAATATTACCGTCCCTTAATTTGCACGTTTATAATATTACCGTCCCTTAATCTGCACGTTTACAATATTCCCGGCCCTTAATCTGCACGTTTACAATATTACCGGCCCTTAATCTGCACGTTTATAACATTACCGGCCCTTAATCTGCACGTTTATAATATTACCGTCCCTTAATCTGCACGTTTATAATATTACCGGCCCTTAATCTGCACGTTTATAACATTACCGGCCCTTAATCTGCACGTTTATAACATTACCGGCCCTTAATCTGCACGTTTATAATATTACCGGCCCTTAATCTGCACGTTTATAACATTACCGGCCCTTAATCTGCACGTTTATAACATTACCGTCCCTTAATCTGCATGTTTATAATATCACCGGCCCTTAATCTGCACGTTTATAACATTACCGGCCCTTAATCTGCACGTTTATAACATTACCGGTCCTTAATCTGCACGTTTATAACATTACCGTCCCTTAATCTGCACGTTTATAACATTACCGTCCCTTAATCTGCATGTTTATAATATCACCGGCCCTTAATCTGCACGTTTATAACATTACCGGCCCTTAATCTGCACGTTTATAACATTACCGGTCCTTAATCTGCACGTTTATAACATTACCGTCCCTTAATCTGCATGTTTATAACATTACCGGTCCTTAATCTGCACGTTTATAACATTACCGGCCCTTAATCTGCACGTTTATAACATTACCGGTCCTTAATCTGCACGTTTATAACATTACCGGTCCTTAATCTGCACGTTTATAACATTACCGGCCCTTAATCTGCACGTTTATAATATTACCGGCCCTTAATCTGCACGTTTACAATATTACCGGTCCTTAATCTGCACGTTTACAATATTACCGGCCCTTAATCTGCACGTTTACAATATTACCGGCCCTTAATCTGCACGTTTACAATATTACCGGCCCTTAATCTGCACGTTTACAATATTACCGGCCCTTAATCTGCACGTTTATAACATTACCGGCCCTTAATCTGCACGTTTATAACATTACCGGTCCTTAATCTGCACGTTTATAACATTACCGGTCCTTAATCTGCATGTTTATAACATTACCGTCCCTTAATCTGCATGTTTATAACATTACCGGTCCTTAATCTGCACGTTTATAACATTACCGTCCCTTAATCTGCACGTTTATAACATTACCGGTCCTTAATCTGCACGTTTATAACATTACCGGTCCTTAATCTGCACGTTTACAATATTACCGGCTCTTAATCTGCACGTTTATAACATTACCGGCCCTTAATCTGCACGTTTATAATATTACCGGCCCTTAATCTGCACGTTTACAATATTACCGGCCCTTAATCTGCACGTTTACAATATTACCGGCCCTTAATCTGCACGTTTATAACATTACCGGCCCTTAATCTGCACGTTTATAACATTACCGTCCCTTAATCTGCACGTTTACAATATTCCCGGCCCTTAATCTGCACGTTTACAATATTCCCGGCCCTTAATCTGCACGTTTACAATATTACCGGCCCTTAATCTGCACGTTTACAATATTACCGGCTCTTAATCTGCACGTTTACAATATTACCGGCTCTTAATCTGCACGTTTATAACATTACCGGCCCTTAATCTGCACGTTTATAATATTACCGGCCCTTAATCTGCACGTTTATAATATTACCGGCCCTTAATCTGGACGTTTATAACATTACCGGCCCTTAATCTGCACGTTTATAATATTACCGGCCCTTAATCTGCACGTTTATAATATTACCGGCCCTTAATCTGCACGTTTATAATATTACCGGCCCTTAATCTGCACGTTTACAATTTTACCGTCCTAACGCGATGGCAGAAGATCCAGCAAAGCATGAAACTGTTCTGTGGTCGAGCACAGACTGGACACTAGTGACCAGAACACGTCAGCGCTGTCTTATAAACACCTCAGGAACTGTGGACACTTGTGTGAAAGTTCAACATGATGATGAGATGATCAGTGTAACTCCACAACAACTACACAAATGTCTCCGCTAACATCCAGAAACTCTGAGTCTCTCCGTACGGCTGCACTCGCTACTGGTTATTCTGGGATTCTGGAGGAGTGAGATCGGCCGGTTCTGTTATTGCCGGAGTTTCTGAAGCTCCGCCCTCTTGTGAACAGAGGCGGAGCAACAGCTCATTTGCATTTAAAGTGACACACACAAAGAACCAAGCTAGTAAAGGATCTGGGGGTATTTTAAGATGAAATTTCACAGACACATTCTGAAGACACCATAGATTAATATTACATAATGTGAAAAAGGGGCATGATATGTCCCCTTAAATAATATTTGGAGAAAATAAAAACAAGGTTTTAGAATTGTTCAGAACTGAACGATCTCTAAATGATTTGGAGATAATATTCGCCGATGATCTGAGCGTCTGCTCTGTATTCCTCAGTTTGATCTTCACGAGACGTGTGCGGTGACAGAGGTCAGAGGTCAACTCTAACACAACCGATCTGATGTCATCAGTGTGACGTCTGCCATCAACAGGAAGTGACCCGTGTCTGACGGGGGCTCCTGTAGGCCGATCATGTGATCACTGAAGCTTAGCGGGAAACCTGACAGCTGAGAGAGAGAGAGAGAGAGAGAGAGGAGAGAGAGAGAGAGAGAGAGAGAGAGAGAGAGAGAGAGAGAGAGGAGAGAGAGAGAGAGAGAGAGAGAGAGGAGAGAGAGAGAGAGAGGAGAGAGAGAGAGAGAGAGGAGAGGAGAGAGAGAGAGAGAGAGAGAGAGAGACGTTTATTTCTCTTATTTCTTTTTAATCCTTCCTGTTCCTTCCTTTTTTTTCCAGTTGTTTGTTTATATTATTATTATTATTTACCAACATCACACAATCACATCAAATTTCAAGACATAAAAGAAATTAAATAAAAAACAATAATAATTATTGATCAAAAGTGACAGTAAAGCTAAATATTAAGTAATTAAAACTTTTCAAGATTGATAATAATAATTAGTATATATTATTTATCTTCTTTGATATTAACAGTATCAAAGTAAAGACATGCGCACAGACAGACACACATGGCTAATAATTATGTTATAAATAGATAAAAATAAAAATAATACAAATAAATAAGTAATCTGTAATATTAATAATACATAATAATTATAATAGTTTTTATATATTTTATACTATTTACAATAAAAACAAAAAATGCAAATAATAAATAAATAATAAGAATATGTTTTTATTATTTAACATGATTTATTGTTATTTTGTGTTTTAATTAATTTCTATATTATAATTTAAACTAATATTAATAATAGCAGTTAAACACTAAAATAACCTAAAGTTATAGCAATCAGGTTAACAGACAAATCAATATACACACCGCAGAAGTGTCAGTAGCAGAGCAGCTCGTGTGGAAGCGGAGACGAGAGACGGAGGAGATCTCTAGGAGCGAGTAGTGTGTGTGTGTGTGTGTGTGTGTGTGTGTGTGTGTGTGTGTGTGTGTGTGTGTGTGTGTGTGTGTGCAGATACAGCAGTAAAGTGTAGAGTTTCTGCTTTCAATAATGAGGCCAGTAATGAAGTCACATGATTAAGACTCACAGAACAGAAGAAGCTCTTTAACAGTGGCATTCTGCTGACACACACACACACACACACACACGCACGCACGCACGCACGCACGCACACACACACACACACACACACACACACACTTGATTCTTAAATTTGTTATTTTAATCTGTTATATAATCATAAGGATTTATGTGACAAAAATACCAATTATTAGTAAATAACACCTCATTAAGAAACTAGTTTGCAATAAATGAATATTGTAATGAATTCACTCACGATTTTCCCGAAGCAACTCATGATGGATGTTGCTCTGACAGTTTGTGCACACACAGGCGTTGAGGCTTCTCCCGAGTTCATACACCCACACACACACACACACACACACACACACACACACACACACACACACACACACACACACACACTGAGGCCTTCTACCGAGGATTTCTCGCCGTTGATCCATCCAGGGAGTTCCCGCGGGACTTCAGCGCGAGACTACAGCTAGCCGTCTCTAAAACACTATTTAGGTGAATTTAAACAATGGCTAAGTTGCTAAACGCATCTTGTTGTCATGTAAGGACCCTGTTCATGTTGGACAGACATTTTAATTGCATTTTGTGTGTGTTAAGAGGCACAGACACACTCTTTATGAATATGCCCCATATATGCCGATCAAGATTAACTTAAAGGTGGGGTGTGTGATTTGAAACGGCCGGCAGATTTTGAAAATACACAACTCAAATGGTCCTACCTTCTTTCCTTTGACTCCACCCATTCAAAGAACATGGACATGGATGGGGGGAGGGGGGGATGGTACGACCGTTTGATTGACACACTTACTGTCCAATGATTCTAGGTGGTCTTGGAAATGATTGGCTGGAGTTTTTCGAGTCCTGCCCGTTCCACAGATGATTAAATTGCTTAATTTTTATTTCAGTGCTTCTAACTCAGTGGATTTTAAGTGATTTTGAACAAATGGCCAAAAAAGATAATTACATACCCCACCTTTAAACATTGCCCGGAGTTCTCCTTTAAGCCCAATAGAGCATCACAGTCCCACACACAGCCCGAGAGAGCTCTGGTGCCGGAAGTAAATTTCCCATTCATTTCTCCCATTGACTTTTGGAAAAATCCGTATCTAAAGAGTTTTAGAGCATGTCTGAGGATAACCAGCTATGGCTGAACTCATAAGCATACAACATATCATTTCGAGTGAAAAAACAAAGAGAAAATCCAAAAAAAGGCAAAGGTACAAGACTGTGTACATATTTTCATTTCCGAGCGAAGGAACTACTCATCCCATAACCCACCGCGCCTCACTGAAGTCGGCTGAAGCAAACCGCGAAAGAGCCTTTTGAGTTCATTTTATATAGTAAATGTGTAGTTAATAGCAGTTCTTTCAGTAATAATCGTGTAAATAAAAATAATAATATATTGTGTGCGTGTGTGAAAGCGGTTAACGATAGCGTTAGCAACATGGTGCAGCTCAGTCATCAACACACGTGTGTTCAGTCAGTGTGTAACGTTAGTTTGTGTGTTTATTTCAAAGCCCTTTATGACACAGGACTCTCTGCTGACAGGACAGGTTGAGGTCCATGCTCATTTTCATGATGTTATAGTTCATCCTTAATTGTAATAACATTTAATGTATTTTCTTAATATCCACAACAAGTGAAAATTAAAAAGTGATGGTCAGCAAACCAGAAAGTGCACAGCGCCACCGGTCTGATGCATGGACCGCTGCATGGTCTGCTCTTGGACCGTCATAATCAGTTTATTAACTTGCCATGAATTATTACACAAATGTTCAGTAAATGCATGAAGAGGTATGCCTAGGCTTAATATTGTTTTGACAGTGGCATCATAAAATGCTTGATATGACTCATACCATATGAAGGCTACAGTAGCCTATCTAAAGTGAACGATAAGTAACGGGGCGTTCACACGGGGCGTGAGCGTCAACGCTTGACGGAAGGCGTGGCTGAAGTTTGGCACGACGCCATGGTCATAGCAGCGTCAGCCAATGAAATTAGACAGGAATGACAGGATGAACGTGATGAACGTGATTGGCTGCCGCCTGGCTACTGTATTTGCAGAGCGATCCTGATTGGCTGACGCTTCCGCCTGCGGCGATTCACTGGCGTTGCTCGCGGCAGAAGTTGAAAAATTCTCAACTTCTGCTGCGAGCAACCAGGGGGCAGTGTTCAGAAAGACACTGAAGCATCCCGGGCGCCGCCATTGGCTAGCGGACCCCCCCCTGCTGTTAGCATTACATTGACTCCCATTCATTTTTGCGTCACTTTGACAGCGAATAACTTTACATCTGAGGCGTTTAAAGACTCCATTTGTCCATTGTTTATTTTTAAAGAAACACGAAAATGTATAAAAGGCTCCATTACCTTGTATCTTACGTTATGGCCCCGTAGAAGCAGTTTTTTGTAAAAATAGGCTAACGATTGCGTCATAACCGCGCGACTCTGTCGCACAAGTCGAGAAATTAACGTATGGACAGGCAGAGAAGCTCGCAAGCAATCGGGAGGACGTGGAGGCATAAAGTCAAGAGAGTGATAGGCAAGAGAGGCATAAAGCCCATAGAGAGTGATAAAGTTGCTCCCGCTGCTAGCTCATGGACAGCTAATGCTCACGCTCTCCGTCTCTGCGAGATTTTCATCAGAGCCTGGCGATCAGGAAGTGATGCTTCTAATCGACTTCACTTCTCTCCGTTGAAACCTATGGGGTCGCTGTGTCCAGTTTATATACGGTCTATGCGAGCAACGCCAGTGAAGCGCCGCCGACGGATCCACAATTCATTTCGGCAAAGCTTGACGTCACCCATTCAAAGTCAATGGGAAGCGTTGACGCTCACGCCCCGTGTGAACGTACCGTAAGGGATAATGTAAAGCGAGGCGGTTGTTATAGCGAATACAACTCGCGAAAGGCTGATTATGAGCCCGAAGCGGAGCCTGAAGGGAGTTGTATTCGCTATAACAACCAACTCGCTATACATTATCCCGCTTATTACATGGCTACCTACCAAATAAATAATTTGACACAAAATATTAATTTAAAAAGGAATGTATTGATTTAAAAACTATTTATATGGCTTCCGCTAAAGAAAACAGTCCGTTCAGTCTCTACTGTTAGAATCCTGCTTCCATGGCAACGCTCTCCGGACCTTCGCGGGGTTTACACGACATCCACCAATCAGATGCATCACTGTGGGATTGTGGGATTGTTTAGGATTGTGGGTAATGAAGTACTTATCCAAGACATCGCGAATAAAAGGCATTTATCTCAAATCAAGGTTAGTGCCCCATGAACTTTTGGCGTTTATATACAATCGCTTAGTACAGCCGTTGCTGGTTTTAAGTCTACCATGTATGGTTACGTTTTTATGGCTTATACCCCAAATGTCTATGGAGAAATTGTATTGAATTTTTACTTCCGGCACCGGCTGTGGGCGGGACTGTGATGCTCTATTGCTCCACTAAGGTGTCGGCCATCTTGAAAAATGGCCGCCATCTTGAAATTTCAAGTGGCTCGGACAATTTTCTTGTCAAGTGACCCGTGGAGACTGCTCATGCCAATTTTCACGCTTGTATCATAAACTGAACGATTATAACTTAGCCGCTCCACTGTTTGGACTTTTTTGGCGATGAGGACTTCTTCTCCTGTGGTTCGGCGACGGCGTACGGTCCTCCATCATTATAACAGACAGTGCAACCTTTTAAACTTGCTGGAGCAGTCACGTGACCCTGGCTCTGCACGAGAACGCGTTGGCCTAGCGCTTTTTGTCCCTCTCTGCTATTATAGTTTTTCAAGATGGCGGAACGACATGGAAGCCTCCGGCGTGGACCTACCTGTCCAATGTATATAAAGATAATAAATTCTTAATTTATGAGGATAAGTTAGTATCATAGGCTGAGGTATTTGTACACCATTGAGGACATATTTATGAATAAAAAATATTGATTTTAGATAATAAAATACCTACTTTTTTCACTTCAACATAACCTGCATTAAAACGAAACCAGAATTCAGTCTGTGCTCCAAAGCACTCAAGATATAAGTGACTAAATGCATTATAACTGCATAAATATCATTTAGTAACATCTAAATTTTATTTATATGCATCAAATCAAGTTTATTAGTTTGTTCATGTCAAAATGTTTAATGCAGATGAATGGAAGTTTAATATGCAATTTATAAATCTTAAATTCATAGTTTTTAAACCCTCCTGATGATCTCGATCTCATGAAAAGTTTTTCCAGGTCCGTTTGAAAAATGTCCTGATATATGTCAATGACAAAGAGGAAGTGATGTCACATACGCATCATCACACTGAGCCATGACTGCAGATCTCCTGATCAGCCAGCAGAGGGAACTAGAGAACAAATCAGAAACATCAAAACATTTATATTTTCACAAAAGTTCATTTTCATTTGGTCCCTTTTCAACATTCTGTCGACTAGTAACTGTGCAACTACATGTAAACTTAGTGGACATGTATGTGCAACGTTACTTACAGTCAACAGAATGTGTTAAAGATGTAAAATAAGTCTCTGATGTCCCCAGAGTGTGTGTGTGTGTGTGTGTGTGTGTGTGTGTGTGTGTGTGTGTGTGTGTGTGTGTGTGTGTGTGAAGTTTTAGCTCAAAATACACCACAGATATTTTTATATCGCAT
>NC_136886.1:1054297-1059297 GCF_949152265.1 Phoxinus phoxinus
ACAATTCTGACTTTATATCTCAATTCTGACTTTTTATCTTAGAATTGCGTGATATAAAGTTAGAATTGCGCAATTATTACTTTAGAACTCAAACTTGTGACTTTATATCATGCAATTTTTTCTTTTTCTCGCAATTCTGACTTTATATCACACAATTCTGACTTTATATCTTAGAATTGCGTGATAGTCATTGAAAACCGATAAAAAGATTTGGAGTAGAATTGCGTGATATAAAGTTAGAATTGCGCAATTATTACTTTAGAACTCAAAATTGTGAAATTATATCACGCAATTTTTTCTTTTTCTCGCATTTCTGACTTTATATCACACAATTCTGACTTTATATCTTAGAATTGCGTGATAGTCATTGAAAACCAATAAAAAGATTTGGAGTAGAATTGCGTGATATAGTCAGAATTGCGCTATTATGACTTTAGAATTCGAAATTGCGACTTTATCACGCAATTTTAATTTTTTCTCGCAATTCTAACTTTATACCACACAATTCTGACTTTATATCTTAGAATTGCGTGATATAAAGTCAAAATTGCACTATTATGACTTTAGAAGTCAAAATTGCGACTTTATATCACGCAATTTTAAATTTTTCCCGCAATTCTGACTTTATATCACACAATTCTGACTTAATATCTTATAATTGCGTGATATAGTCAGAATTCCGCAATTTTTACTTTATAACTCAAAATTGCGACTATCACGCAATTTACAATTTTTCTTGCAATTCTGACTTTATATCACACAATTCTAACTTTTTCTCACAATTGCGGGTTTAAATCTCGCAATTCTGACTTTTTTTTATCTTAGTTTGATCTTTTCTGACTTTATTATGACTTAACTCAAAATTGCAACTTTATAACACAATTCTGAGAAATAAAGTCAGAATTGCGAGATAAAAAGGTGGCAATTATCTTTCCAAATGTTTTATTCTGTGTCAGAAACAAGCTTCCATATATCCATCTGAAGTCATACGAGTCTAAAAGTTCACTATATGATGTCAAACACCACGACTCTTACACGTACGCGTAACTTTAACAGTTTGATGGTTTCTCAGCACAACGATCTCCACTCGAATAACGCCACACGGGTTTGGAACGACACGTTTTTTCCGTCGCCTGCTTGTGTCTATGAGTGTGTGCGCGTGTCATATGATACACATACAACGCATCACGCTTCTGTGCCACATGTGCTCTTCAGTTGATGATACAAAATAATAGAAAAGGAACATCGGGATGATCTCTCTCTCGCCCGCCTCACTGCGAGCTCGCTCTCTCGAACACGCGCAGGTCATAGTTCTTCTTGGTGGCGCGCAGTTTGAACAGACTCGCTCCGGTGTTGTTGAGCTTGAACGAGGCGCTCTGGGCCGCCATGGTGTTCGGGAACACGGCCACGACGGTGTACAGGTGAGCCGGGTCGTTGCCGCAGGGCATTCTGGGACACGCCGGGTCCTTCAGCCACTGGATCTTGGCTCCGCAGAGCGAGAGCTGGTTGAAGAGCTTCTCTGCCTCGGGTCGGGAGATTCCCTCGGGAAGATCTGTGACCTCCAGCACTCGACTCAACACTGGAGGGACACAGGAATCAACAACGCGAAATTTACCCCACAAAAATATCTTTGTATACATTTTGCTGGTCCCACTTTATATTAAGTGGCTTTAAGTACTATGTACTTACATAGAAAAATAAGAACAATGTACTTATTGTGTTCATGTTGTATTGTAAAACACTTTTGCTGCTATTGCGGTGTGATGCGGGTCAGGTTAGGGACAGGTGTGCTGGTATGGGTGGGTTAAGGTGTAAGGGAAGGGTCAACACTGTAATTACAAGCAGGTATTTTTAAAATATAAGTACAATGTAAAAACATATATTTACACAATAAGTCCATTGTATCAAATTATTAATTATTATTTAATAGGGTATAACAATTTTTTGTTGTTGTTGATAATTTGAATAAATTTTGTCCAAAAAAAAAAAAAAAAAAACACACAAGAAGAATACAGAATACAATTATTGGGGGGGTTTCAAAAATGACCCGCCAACAACAAACTGCTTATAATTCTCTCATTATGCTGTGTTATTACTAAATACTGCATTTAATATTTTATATGAAAACACTGAAAATTTAGAATATGGTGCAAAAGTTCGTTAATTTCAGTAATTCAAACTTAAAAGATGAAACTAATATATTATATAGACTCATTACATGCAAAGTGAGATATTTCAAGCCTTTATTAGCCTTTCAAGACTATTATTAATTTGGGGTTTTCATAAGCTGTAAGCCTTAATCATCAAAATTATAACTAATAAAGGCTTGAAATATCTCACTTTGCATGTAATGAGTCTATATAATATATTAGTTTCACCTTTTAAGTTGAATTACTGAAATTAACGAACTTTTGCACCATATTCTAATTTTTCCAGTTTCACCTGTATATATATATATATTTTTTTTTGCAGATTATATTAGAGATATATATTTTTCCCCGCCTCTGTCCGGGAGATTCCCTCGGGAGGATCTGTGACCTCCAGGACTCAACACTGGAGGGACACGAGGAGAGATGCAGAAATCAATAAGGGGAAATTTGACACCAGAAAAAAATCTAACTAAAAATCAGACTAAAAACACAAGGAATAACACAATCTACATTTATGCAGACGGTACCCAGATTTCAAAACTAATAAGATTTCACTTCTACAGTTAATGACATTTGTGATCGTGATCGTAGGTACATTTTACCACCATCTACAAAAATGTAAATCTGAAAAATATGCAGTATGAAAAGGTACCTCTTGAAAAAAGGGGGTCGTCTTATATTCGGAACAATACAGAACTTTTTGGAAGTGATTCATTGATCTCACGTTGTTTATTTAAGTTTTCTAGGGTTTCTTTTGTTGTTGTTTTTAACTTTTTTTTACTCAAAAACTATCCCCCCCAATATAAAGGATGTTCCATTAAAAAAAAAAAAAGAAGTATTTTCCTGAGTGTTCTGTCGTAACAGTGCGGCGTTGAGGTAACGTGAGCAGAGCGGTGTGTGTCCGTCTCTTACCCACATCAGTAGTTCCCAGATCTGTAGAGGCAGATTTGAGCGTTTGTCTTTTCCCCCGAGCGCCGTGCTTCATCACTCCCTGATTCTGATTCTGACCAAACACACACACACACACACACACACACACACACACACACACACACACACACACACACATATATTAATGCTAAGATCATTTGCAATGAAAATTAGAACTAAACTGATGAATTTTCAGTAATGGTCTCAAGACTTCTGAATCCCACTGTATAGGAAAGCAGCGTGACTGATAGTCAATATATATAACAATTAAAATATTGAAAATAAAATGCAAACAAAATGATTACAATTTACATTAACACTTTTTTTGTTACCATCCATTTGAAAACTGATACTCACACACACACGTTTGTATTGCTATACTTGCGAGGACCTCGATAGCCGTAATGGTTTTTATACTGTATATTCTGTCCTCCTACACTAACCCTACCCCTAAACCTACCCAACACACACACACACACACACACACACACACACACACACACACACACACACACACACACACACACACACGTACCTGATGGGAGCTGTAAGAGGACTGGTTGTGGTTGTGCATGATGGGAGGAGGACACAGGCTGTACTGAAGCGGCTGGCCCAGTAAAGAGTAGCGCCCGTCTGCTGACACACACACACACACACGGTCAGAGGCAACATGATCAGGTCACTGGGGCAGTAGGACACACACACACACACACCAGATCATGGTGACTGTACACAGGGTCACCGTGGGTCCGGAGCTCACCATGATGTCACATGTGTAACTCATTACAAGTGACTTGAGTTACGTAATCAGAGAACTTTTTCAAGTAACTAGTAAAGTAACGCATTAATAACGTTTCAAATTTACAACTAAATATATATATATATATTTTTTAAATAAGTAACAAGTTACTTTGTCTTTACATTTATTGACTGACCCCATGTTGAGACAAATCGAAGTGCAGAGACTTGTGTGTAAACATGATTATTGTTATTGTAGTAATTATAGTTCTAGACTAAATGTGAGCGTGCATTTACTCATCTCATTTGCACAAAAAAAGATTAAATATTCCTCAAAATGAATAAAATCAGTGAAAAGCAGAATCAGAATACTATGCAATCCTCCAATAACTAAATATGTTAAATAAAACACATCTTTATGCATTTAATCTCACTTTATTGACCAATGTACTTGCGATTATTCATAAAAAACATAAGCAAATATGACTATAGATTTTTTTGTTTTTATTGGTAAAATGTTAAACTTTTTTCTCCTGCATCCTCTTATCAAAAGCATCTTTCCTTCATCCTTATATTATCAACAAAAACAAACAAGCCCAGGTGGAAAAAAGTAACGTAACGCATTACTTTTCTAAAAAAGTAACTAAGTATCGCAATCAGTTACTTTTAAAGGGAGTAACGCAATATTGTAATGCATTACTTTTACAAAGTTACTTTCCCCAACACTGTGAGTGTGTGTGTGTGTGTGTGTGTGTGTGTGTGTGTGTGTGTGTGTGTGTGTGTGTGCCATAATTAAACCAAGAGTGACATGCAAAAGAACACAGCAAGTACAGTACAAGTTCAAGCAGTGCAGCTCAACGTGCTTCACATTAGATAATAATCAATAACTATTAATAAAGAGATAAGAAAATGTAAATATGTACGAAATAATATTTTGAATAATGAAGACACCACTAACAGGTTCAGTAAAACTATAATATGTAATACAGTGTAAAATAAGCCATCAGAGAAGCGCTAATGAAACGTCTGCTAAAATAATTTCAGCCCAAAACCAAAAATAGAGCATTCAGTGCATCCCTGATATATTGCCTTCAGTGTGGACAGGAAAGCGACTCCATGTCAAGGCCAGTTAGCACACGTCTATGGAAGCGTGTTTCCGTCACTGAATAAAAAATAAAAAAG
>NC_136886.1:1064297-1071797 GCF_949152265.1 Phoxinus phoxinus
CCATTCACTCACTCACTCACTCACTCACTCACTCACTCACTCACTCACACACACACTCACTCACACATTCACTCACTCACTCACTCACTCACACACTCACACACTCACTCACTCACTCACTCACTCACTCACTCACTCACTCACTCACTCACACACTCACTCACTCACTCACTCACACATTCACTCACTCACTCACACACACACTCACTCACACATTCACTCACTCACTCACTCCCATTCACTCACTCACTCCCATTCACTCACTCACTCACTCACTCACTCACTCACTCACTCACTCACTCACTCACTCACTCACTCACTCACTCACTCACTCACTCACTCACACACATTCACTCACTCACTCGCACACATACACACACACACCAAAACCTAACATAGTTAATTCAATGACTCATGCTGTCATCACAATGTAGTAATTTTGCTGGATATTCAATAAATAAATGGTTTATATTTAGTCATTCTGTGGCAATGGCTATTTTTGTAACTGGGGAAGTTTCATTAATTCAATTTTTTTATTTTTTTTTAAATCTATATTAATGAGAAATGTTTTTACATCACATGTTAACAATAAACAACTAAACTTCACTTTGCAAAGCCAGCAGACCCTGCAGGAACGAGAGTGAGATGCACAGCAGGTGTGTGTGTGTGTGTGTGTGTGTGTGTGTGTGATTATAGCACGTCTTCACAAACATCCCACAAGAATCACACTTAGCATTGCTCTCACACTTAAGTTGTCTAACTAAAGTTTTCCTTTGTGCTCCGAGAGTCTGGTAATATTTTACACGGGAAATTACAGCGATCATTTATCATTTATCATTTGCACCTCGAGATTGCAACACATTCACAGCCGGTGATTTGTTTTTAACTCCTAAGAGTTTCCTCACTGGAGAGACGATGATAATGAAGCAACAACACAAGCACGATTCAGAGCTACAGAAGATCAAGCTACAGGACTGAATGTTGCTAGCATTTATTTCAAGTTTTTGTGAAATAGTCAAATTTAAACATAAATAAACATAACATAAAATATATATTTAAACATAAATATAAATGTTTATATTAAAACATTAAGCGTTTATTTGGAGAAAAAAAATTGTAAAATATTATTATAATGTAGATCATCAGTTCTCTATGTGAATATATAGTAAAGTGTAATTTATTCCTGTGATCAAAGCTGAATTTATCATCATTACTCCAGTCTTCAGTGTCACATGATCCTCCAGAAATCAGTGTAATATGAAGATCTGATGCTCAAGACACATTTATGATTATTATCAATGTTGGAAACGGTTTCATATTTTTGTGGAAACTGTGATACTTTTTATTTTTCAGGATTATTTGCTGAATAGAAAGTTCTAAAGAACAGCGTTTATTTGAAATACAATCTTTTGTAACATTATAAATGCTTTTATGGTCACTTTTAGGGTTGGGTATCGTTTGAATTTTAACGATTCCAATGTAAATTTAGATTCTGCTTATCGACTGGTTATTGCGACTGGTTTCGTGATCCAGGGTCACATATGGCTCTGCTAAGAACGAGCTGTTGTAGCTCCGCCCCCTATGTCGGGAGCAGCAGCTCATTTGCATTTAAAGGGACACACAAAACGACGCATTTTTGCTCACCGTTGAGCTAAAACTTCACATGCACACTCTGGGGACATCAAAGACTTATTTTACGTCTTGTTAAAAGAGGCATTATACCACCGCTTTAGTGTGTGTGTGTGTGTGTGTGTGTGTGTGTGTGTGTGTGTGTGTGTGTGTGTGTGCTGTACCTGCTGAGGCGGCGGCTGCATCTGAAGGATGGGCTGTGATGGAGGTGGCGGCGGTGGTGGCGGGTGTGTGTGTGAGTGTGTGTGTGGGGCGGCCGGCTGGTATCCGGAGGGTGGCGGGTGTGTGTGTGTGTGTGGGGGCATGATGTAACTGGGCTGTGGTGGTGCATGCTGGGATAGTACGGCAGGAGGAGGTTGGTAAAGGCTGGGTGGCTCTGGTGCCTCGCTGGAGCTCTGGCGGCTTAGAGACATCTGCCCGAAACCAGCAGTCAACTCATCACCCTGAGTTACAAAAACAATACAACAATGTTTTGGATTATATCCTGTTCAATTATTTTTCTCCTGCTCAAATAGATGGACATTTTTTCTTGTCCTACCACAACATTTTCTTAATAAATAAAAATAAAAAACTCTTGTGAGAATACCTAATTGCCTAATTGCAATTTTTAAAAACATCTTTTAAAACAGAAAACGACAATTGTGTTCAAGTCTATAAAAAAAATCAGGGCTTACAGGATTTAAAACAGAAGTAAAAGCATAACTGCAATAACACTATTAGAAAAGACTGCAGAACACTGCAAAAACAACAGCAGCAAAATACTGATTATATATATATATATATATATATTCTGCCGTTCAAAAGTTTTGGATCGGTAAGATATTTTTAAAAGAAGTCTCTTATACCAAGGCTGCATTTATATTGTGAAATATTATTACACTTTAAAATACCTGTTTTGTACTTTAATATATCTTAAAATGTAATTTATTCCTGTGATCAAAGCTGAAATGTCAGCATCATTACTCCACTTTCATTTTAAAATATATTCAAATAAAAAAACGTTATTTTCAATTGTCATATATAACAATATTAATTATTTTAAAATGTAAAAAAAAAACTTATCGATCCCAAACTTTTCCCAAATATATTAAAATATTTCATATTTAATGACAAAATATTTTTAAAGGCATAGTGTATTTTTTTATTTCAATAATATTCTTAAATAATATTTAAATACTTTATATATTATTCATATATGATATTTTAAATATTTCATATTTACATTCATTTTTTATTTGAGCTGAAGAGTTTAGCAGATTTTCCCCTCAAAATCAGTGCAAAAAAGACGTTTCTGACGTCACACACTACCTTGTAACCAATCAGATCAACGTGTGATCGTCAACCAGTGGATCTCTGAGTGAGTGAGTGAGTGGAGGCGGGGCTCATTTGCATATTCATAGAACCTCACATACTAAATGAGGCAAGGGTGTCGAGTTACATTCAAGATATTTTAAGGCATGAAGACATTTTTTTCAAGGGGACATTTGATCAAAGATGAGTTTTAAGGAATAAAATGATTGACTACAGCGGGACTTTAAAAGAAGAAGATCCAGAGAGAGAACAGACGAGGGGAAATGAAGGGAAAGATGCAGGATCTGTGATTTAAGTACCATGTTGTACTGCTGGGAAGGAGAAACAGGCAGGAGGACCTGAGGGCACGAAGGGTTTGAATAAGACACAGCCTGCGCAGACGCCACCGGCTGCAGAGAGAGAGAGAGAGAGAGAGAGAGAGAGAGAGAGAGAGAAAGAGAGAGAGAGGGGGAGAGAGAGAGTGAGAGAGAGAGAGAGAAAGAGAGAGAGAGGGGGAGAGAGAGGGGGAGAGAGAGAGCGAGAGCGAGAGAGAGAGAGAGAGAGAGTGAGAGAGAGAAAGAGAGAGAGAGGGGGAGAGCGAGAACGAGAGCGAGAGCGAGAGCGAGAGAGAGAGAGAGAGAGAGAGAGAGAGAGAGAGAGAGAGAATCGTTTTAAACGAGGAGATGTTAGAGAGCAGAATGTTCTGAGAGCTGAGAACTAAAATACATCTGGCATTAGATCAGTTGTGTTTAAAATACTGACAGTACGAGCAGTAACGCGATCAAGTAACAACCAGCGTCAATGACTGACACACACACACACACACTTTCATACAATGAACTGTCCCTGTAGTGGTTGAAGTGTTGAAACAGTGTTAATGTGGCGTCCTCACCTGAGGCAGCATGTGATTGTGAGCGCTGATGGTGTGTGTGTGTGTGTGTGACGGGGTGGGCAGCAGCGGTGGAGGGTTGGGTGGGCCGGCGCTCTGAGACCCGGCGGGGGGGCAGTTCGTGGGACACGGCAGGAGACCTCGACCCGGCTGGGGTGTTTGTGACGGGGCACACAGATCCGGAGACACCGTGGGAAGACCTGAGGACAGACGAGCAACGTGTGTGTGAGAGCGGGACAGGTGTACAAGCATCAGGACAAGATTCACACGCACGACTACTCGAAAGAACACCATCATAGTTCAAAAGGGGGGGATGATCATGATTTGACTTTTCTAACTGTAGTTAGTGTGTAATGTTGCTGTTTGATCACAAACAACATCTGCAAAGTTACAACGCTCAAAGTTCAGAGCAAAGGGAGATATTTGCTTTTAAAGAAATCGCTTTTTAAGAACTACAACAAACGGCTGGTAGGAACTACACGAGCTTCCTCCTGGGTTAGTGACATCACCAACCCTAGAATTTACATAAACCCCGCCCCCGGGAACACACACTCGAGCACATTTGTGAGCCTGCTCAAGCGGTCACGTTTGTCTTTTCACACACAACACATACGTAACACAAATGTTACTTTGTGTGCATCTCACAACAGTTTCCACACGAGCGATTTAAAGATTATCATGACAGAATATGCTAATTGAAGGTAGTTAACTCCACATCAGCGACATAAATTCATCAACTAACCATTCAGGAACGTACTCTTGCATTCTACATGTTGTCTCTTCTTCTTGACTCTCTCCATCATTGTCTGACTCAAGTTTAAACATAAAAGGCAGAACAGTTTCTGACATTTTAGTTAGGGATGCACCGAATATTCGGCCACCGAAAATTTTCGCCCGAAAGACTTTTATGGCCGAAATGTTGGGATGCCGCAAACAGAAACCACGACCTGCACGTGCTTGTCTCAACGCAGCGTAAAAGACGTCCTGGCTATAGGCAGAAGCAGTGTTGTTTTTGGCAGCCCTTTTAGTTTTAGTCTTAGTCTTAGTCTTTTTGACGAAAATGCTTTTTAGTTTCAGTCACATTTTAGTCACTTATAAACTTGATAGTTTTAGTCAAGTTTTAGTCGACGAAAACGCAAAAAGGTTTTAGTCAATTTTAGTAAAAAAAAGAAGAAGTAGTCTTTAACAAATTAATTTAGGTTAAAAAGTATTGGAAATGGGCTTAGGTTTGACAGGTTGCAGCAAGTGTTGCAATTCATAAAACAACAGTTAACCTTAAACCCTTTGCATAATAAACTAGACTTTCTGAATAATTCGATTGGTTGGGTCCTTACATGCGCTTCGTGAGGCACACACACACACTAGCACACACACGCAAGCTCTCTCGCTCCCTTTCTCTGCTGTGCGCGCACTACACATGCGCACTCTTGCTCGCTCGATCTAATTCTGAAACTAGCGTACACTATGTGTAGGGTACACATCATTATTGATCGTACAGAGGTCAAAATTATCGTACAAATACGATAAATATCGTACGTCTGGCAACACTGGTTGTTGTTGTGTGGAATCTGGTGCGCGGCAGCCGGGTGGTGGGCGTACCCAAAACAACGTTTAGAATGCGGCATTGCTGATACTTTTTTTTAGCTCAAAACAGACCGATTTCACGCAAAATAGGCAGAAATTACATGCATTGTGAACGTCAGACTTATAATCATTTTCGTTCCATCTCGTCTCGTCAACGAAAACTAGAAAACGTCTCGTCATGTTTTAGTCACCTTGGAGCCATTTTTAGCTAGTCATCGTAACGTTATCCTTTAATCGCAGCACTAAAAGCGTCTCCTAAGCAAAGAGGTTGAGACGGACCACGGAGTGAAAACAATGAAAAGTACACTCTCATGCTGCGTTCACACCAAACGCCGCGGATAGAGCGGCCAATTCGAGAATTCTACCGCGTCTAGTTTAATTTTTTTTATTAACAAACCAGTAACATATACAAGGTAAGAAATCAGTGACACATATACATACAGAAGAGAGAGAAGAACAAAAACAAAATAATAACCAGATAAAAGCAAAAAAAAGGGCTTAGTATTGTTGTCAATATTTATATTCAATAATAAAATATCAATATTAGTGTTATTATCGAAGATAATGATAATCATGACAACAATAGTAGTGTTAGTTTTAGTGTCTTATAATAGTGATGATAGTATCAGTAATGGTAACAACAATAACAATAACAATACATTAAGATTAGTCCATAAGCCATTGTGTATTAGTTCTAAACTCTAGGTCAGCGGCCGTTCCGCCACTGCCAGTGAGCATAACCGCGTCTAGTTTGACGCTTGAACATTTTGAATGCATTCGCATAAAAAAAAAAAAAAAATTTGTTTATAATGTGCATTGTTGCGATGTGCTAAATACATATTTGCTTAATTTGTAATTGATTTATTCTTTGAAACTTTAATGTTAATTTATGCAATTGCAATCCCTTGATTTTAGTAAAGTTAGTACACAGTCATAGCCATAAATGCAATGGTACTAATAATTGGCATAATTTCTTTCGGTGCTACGGTTTTCGGCCTTGGTTTTCTCTTTTTCGGTTTTGGCCAAGAATTTTCATTCCGGTGCATCCCTAATTTTAGTACTTGTTTGCGTGAGGTAATTGGAGCTGCTAACACACACACACACACACACACACACACACACACACACACACACACACACACACACACACACACACACACACACACACACACAAGCTCTTGTAGCTCCGCCTTCTGTGCCGGGAGCAGCAGCTCATTTGCATTTAAAGGGACACACACAAAACGGTGTGTTTTTGTTCAACTTCAAAAAGTGACTTTAACATAAAAATATCTGTGGGGTATTTTGAGCTGAAACTTCACACACACACTCTGGGGACATCAGAGACTTATTTTACATCTTGTGTAAATGGCATTATACCCCCCCTTTAATGATTACCGTGAGACGCGTGGAGAGTGTGTGAACTCTTGCTGCCAGAATATTTGATTTCTGCCCGTTGCATGTTTATGTCGTTCTTCACGTGTATAATAAGATCACGGCTTTGACGTGACGGTTGATCAGCAGGAACTGACGAAGGTCCTGTAAAGAGTGTTAGCGATGAGCTAAAGCGTCACCTGTGCGCGAGCCCCTGGCGCTGCCCAGACTGTCTCCGCGCGTGAGGATGGAGATGCCGCTGAAGCTGCTGGCTTTGGTGACCGGAGGCCTGAGCGTTCGGCTGGAGCTGTCCGAGTCCGTGCTGCTCCAGGGCCGCGGATCCAGGCTCTTCACGTCACTGTCCGTGCTGCTCTGACGACTGCTGGACGCCCGGCTCGAGCTCTCCCGGTTCCCCCTGCGGACGGGGCGAGAGTCACACACACACAGATCCATCACAGGAGCTCTACACACACTCAGTTGCAGGATAACAGACACCAACGGGATAAAAGTGCACAGATACCCGAACATTAAGACACACACACACACACACACACACACACGCACACACACACACACACACACACACATCACAGGAGCTCTACACACACTCAGTTGCAGGATAACAGACACCAACGGGATAAAAGTGCACAGATACCCGAACATTAAGACACACACACACACACACACACACACACACACACACACACACACACCCATCACAGGAGCTCTACACACAC
>NC_136886.1:1079297-1091844 GCF_949152265.1 Phoxinus phoxinus
GTATTGTAAAAATTATGTAAACAAATGGATCATAATTATTACATAAATATTACTTGGTACCATAAAATTCCTAAAAAAAAATGATATGAGTAAATATATTACTATAAAAATATTACATTATTAAACAATAAAAAAATATATATATATACATATATATTAGGGGTGTAACGGTTCACAAAATTCACGGTTTGGTTCGATACGATACACTTGTGTCACGGTTCGGTACGATACAGCAAAAAGAAAGAAATGCCAGAGAAATTTCCTTGATTTAATTTTTTTAATTATATTTTTATTAAAACTAAAATCATAAAGTATGATATGTTTTTTACTTTGAGCAATGATGGAGCTATACTTGACTTTTCTTAGGAGCATATAAAAAAAAACAGCTCCTTGGACAAAATGAAATGTAATATTGTAATAGTTATAAACAGGTTTATTTTAGTTCAGATTAACATTTGAGGGCAGCAATTGTATTCATAACGTCAAAATAAAACCGATGTAATGTTACTTGAAAGCACTATAACCTAGGCTACAATTCCTGCCACACTTCCATGGTTACAGTGAGTGTTATACAGTAAATCATGGTGAATGCTGATCTGTGGACACTGAATAGTTCATTCATGGCACAATGTGTCTCCTGGTTTCCACGTCAGTGATGTTTGATCCGTTAATACCGGAGAAATGTGAATGTTTCTCACTAGATCTCGCAGCGATGTTATTACTTCACTTTCTTTACTGGATCTCGCTGTAAAGTAACAGTGTCGCTTGATCAAGATCGGCTCGCGCTGCATTGGTCCAAACTGATAAACGGTCCGTCAACCACACAATAACGAGTAGCGCAGTTTCGTTCCGCTTACATTACACATTTGCTATTTGATGTTGGGCAATGTTACATGTTACATAATCTCTTAAATTATGAGCGCGCCTGCCACGAAATTTTGGTCGGCAGGAAAAATTAGTTCGCTTTGAAAATGCGTACCGAAAACCGACAGGTTCAACCGAACACCCCTAATATATATATATATATATATATAACATTGATTTTACTGAGAGCAGTTTTGGCTGATATTGCGTGAGGAGTAAGAGTGTGATCAGTGAGGAGCACCAGAGGCTCAGCACAGCACGGGTTCCTAAAACCCTGGAGTTAGCGCTTACTTCTCGTGCAAAGATGCGATCTCTGACGCGCTGGTACTCCTCCTCCCGCTCCTCGATGGACTTACTGCGGCGCCCGTCCTGCAGCGGCACACGGATCTGAGTGACAGAGAGGACACCGGGAATTCAGAAGCACCACAAACACACCACGACAGAGTCAAACCAGTGCAGAACACACACCTGATTATCATCCTTATCCATGCTAGCGTCGTCTCGCTTCAGGATGAACTTCTTCTGGAAGTCCACGGTGCGCTCGTCTTTAATGTGCTCGGAGAACCTCTGCTCAGGACTGAAACACACACACACACACACACACACATGCGTCAAAGGTCAATTTCAAACCCTGGTTACGATCATTCCCGCCGGACCGGAGCGCGTCTTACATTCGAGTGTTGCTGGTCTTGTTGATGATGACCGCTTTGCCCGTTTGGTCCACGTTGTGATCCATGCCAAAGTAGGCAGCGACTCGATGCAGCAGCATGCGGTGATACGAGGTCATCTGAGGGAACTTCTTATACTGATTACTGAACACATGCATGCAAAAACATCCTTAGTACAAAGATAATACAACGCATTTACCACAGCACAACACCATTGAGTCCTGTTTAGAGTAAAACAACCACATTACTGCAATGCTCTCAAACCACCAAAAGGGGGCGACAAATATCCACTACAAGATAAAGTATAAACACCAACATTTACTGGGGAACGAGAGAAACATGAACATGTATGTATGTATGCATGTGTGTATGCATGTGTGTGTGTGTATGCATGTACAGTGTATGCATGCGTGTATGCATGTGTGTATGCATATGTGTGTGTGTGTTTGTTCAGAATCAGGGAATATATATAAATACACACACATTTCTTATTACCAGTATTGAAAATATTTTTTTCTGCTTAAAATTGTGTGTGTGTATATATAAATATATACACACACACACACAAACATTTGATTTCTTATTACCAATATTGAAAAAAAAGAAATTCTGCTTAAAACTGATTGTGAAGACCATAATTAACTATCGTTCAAAAATTTAGAGTACTTAAAAAAAAAAAAAAAAAAAGAGTAAGGACATCAAATTGATCAAAAGTGATATATATATAAATATAATATATATATAGGCTCTATATATATATATATATATATATATATACACACACACACACACACATTTCTTATTACCAATATTGAAAATATTTTTTCTGTTTAAAATTGTGTGTCTGAATGTGTGTGTGTGTATATATATATATATAAATATACACACACACACACACACACACACACACACACACACCTTATTACCAATATTGAAAAAAAAAATCTGCTTAAAATTGATTGTGAAAACCATAATAAACTATCGTTAAAAAAAATAGGGTACTTAAAAAAAGGACATCAAATTGATCAAAAGTGACAGTAATAACATTTATAATATTACAAATGGTTCAATATCAAATAAATGCTATTATATACAAAAATGTGCACATATACAATTTTATTGCACATATATATACACACACACATATATATATATAAACTTACTTCTCATCGTTTATGAACTCCAGTATATCCTGTTCCAGCTTAAGCAGCATCATTCTGTCTCTACAAGAGTTTAACAAAAAAGAATTTTAGACACAAAACTGATCCAGAAAAACAAAAAAACAAATCAAATGAAGGCCGACGCTGCATTCAAATGTATATACTTCACGATGTGCTTTGCTGGTGAAGTATACAGCTGGAAATACAAACTATTGAATATGCAATTAATACATGGGTCATAAAATGTATACTAATCTAGATGCTACTGACCACTTAATCACATAATACTCATGCTAACATTAGCAAATAATCTCAAAATGCATGAATAATTCACATTTCGGTTCATACACTCGTTCTAGGCTGCACTGTGATTGGTCAATCTACATTCTAGGGTGTGGCTTAGCCAAAGCCGAATCGCCTCCTGTGACAGCTGCCATAGCAGGGGGCGTGGCTTAGCCATAGGTCAATTACGCGATAACTTTATGATTTATTTCCCGTCTGCATCATCTCAGTGAGCTTCTGTGAGGGTTTACGCATGCGCAGTATAAGGAGGATTTAGTGTTTTCAGGCGTTTTCACGAGTGTGGCCGGAGAGCGTATCCGCTTTCAACTGTGTCCGGATGAATGTAGCCGTAGCCTGAAGCTGACAGAGGAAACCCCGAGTGTAACGGGAGACGCCGGCGAGTCTGGTGTTGTGTCTAGAGCGAGGCCTGTTGTACCTGGGGTTGTTTTTCAGTGTGTTCACCAGGAACTCGTGCACATCAATCCCTGTGGAGTCCGTGTATTCCTGACTGGAGTCTGCAAGAGAACGGAAAACATCGGATCAATCTCAACGTCACCACTATAACATAGAGGCTCGATCAATCTAGTTAAACAGAATTATTACAGAACTCTTATAATAATCATATTGTAATATTATATATAATGCAGGTATATAGGCACTGTCTCCAAAAGCATGCAGAGAAAAGTCCAAATTAAACAATTCCCCATGGTAAGTGCACATTGATGGCCTAAGCTCGCGCGAACTCATCCGGGAGTGTTGAGTTTTCACTTATTCCCAATTTGTAAGCCTTCTATCTTGACACACTACTCGCTTCATTGTTCAGGCCAATCAAAGGCATACGTTGAGCCGTACAGCCAATCACACGCGTTTCTGCTGAGTTAAAAAATGCAACGTCCAATCGAAGGAGGTTAGATTAGTTTCCGGGGAAGAAATCCGGTGTAAACAGATCAGTTGGACGTGAAAACGATATAAATACTGTTGGTTTTATCACACAAACCGCTTGTTTCGTGTCTTAGGCCATCAATGTGCACTTACGATGGGGAATTGTTTAATTTGGACTTTTCTCTGCATGCTATTGGAGACAGTGCCTATAGACCTGCATTATATGACTGACAGACAAGAACGGTTTGACCTAAAAATATCAAAATTGAAACTACTGCGGAGACAAAGACACCGACATCTTGATGCACTTCAGGTAAGATAAAACACACCAACATTTAATTTCAAAGTGAACTATCCCTTTAAGGTGTCCGTGTCACAGTGTAATTATACATGCAAGTACTGAGTAATAATAATTAACTACATGTACTTACTATAGAGTTAGGGTTTAGGGGTTAGCAACTGAATAATGTATATTTATCACTATAGTAACTACATATAACGACACAAAGACTTTTATTTTGACAACGCTGAGAATGTGCATTTTTATGTTTTATGTTTTTCCATTTTATGTTTTTCCATTTTTATTCATGTACTATTTTTTTATCTGGGGAAAAAATAATACAATATGATTACAGAATCAAGAAGTTTCTCTCTAAAATATGAATTTGTTTATTTTACAGATTTAAGGTCAAATTAGTTTATGCATCTTGATATTTTGCAATAATTTAGTATTAAGTTAATACAATTTATATATAAATATAAAACATTTAAATTAATATTTATTAAAAAATATATATATTTTATTGCAGCAATTGTTCTGCATGTTATTTATATCTTTAAATTGAATAGTGTGACTTCACATTACGGCCACCGCTTTCGACATAAAACAAAAATGCATATCAAGTCGGTCACGAGTTCTAGATAACCAGCAGCAGAGGTGTGTGTTATTACCGCGCGAGAGCATCTTGCGTGGAGTTTTATCCTTCTTTTCCCTCTCCTCATTCTCGTACTCGTCTTTTGAGGATTTCTCCTCCTCTTTATCGGATGGACAGCTGATGTGAAGCTGAATGATGTCCTTCATGGATTAAACAAACAAAAACAGGAATATTAATGAACACTAAATATTCATGCGTGTATATAGCATGTATATGAATTTGAATGGCAGTATCTTAATGTTGTCTGTTTGAACTGATTCATAAAACATCACAGAATCAATTCTGATCAAATCAAATCACAACTTGTACAGATTTATTTGGGACCATACCGATCGCGCCACGTCACTTGACCCGTGATCGCGCCACGTCACATGACCCGTGATCGCGCAACGTCACATGACCAGTGATCGCGCAACGTCACATGACCAGTGATCGCGCCACGTCAACATGACCAGTGATCGCGCAACGTCACATGACCAGTGATCGCGCAACGTCACATGACCCGTGATCGCGCCACGTCAACATGACCAGTGATCGCGCCACGTCAACATGACCAGTGATCGCGCAACGTCACATGACCAGTGATCGCGCCACGTCAACATGACCAGTGATCGCGCCACGTCAACATGACCAGTGATCGCGCAACGTCACATGACCAGTGATCGCGCCACGTCAACATGACCAGTGATCGCGCCACGTCAACATGACCAGTGATCACGCCACGTCAACATGACCAGTGATCGCGCCACGTCAACATGACCAGTGATCGCGCCACGTCAACATGACCAGTGATCGCGCCACGTCAACATGACCAGTGATCGCGCCACGTCAACATGACCAGTGATCGCGCAACGTCACATGACCAGTGATCGCGCCACGTCAACATGACCAGTGATCGCGCCACGTCAACATGACCAGTGATCACGCCACGTCAACATGACCAGTGATCGCGCCACGTCAACATGACCAGTAATCGCGCCACGTCAACATGACCAGTGATCGCGCCACGTCAACATGACCAGTGATCACGCCACGTCAACATGACCAGTGATCGCGCCACGTCAACATGACCAGTGATCGCGCCACGTCAACATGACCAGTGATCGCGCCACGTCAACATGACCAGTGATCGCGCCACGTCAACATGACCAGTGATCGCGCCTCGTCAACATGACCAGTGATCGCGCCGCGCTACGTCACATGACCCGCGATCGCGCCACGTCACATGACCTGTGATCGCGTGACCTTACCTGTGATTCTGGAGGACCGTCGGTTGAAAACGGACCTGATGATTCTTCACACACTGCAAGACTCCTCACCAGCTTGAGCTTTGCATTCGACTGAGAAACAGACACAGGACAAAGAAAGATTAGCAAAAGACATTAGCAAAAAATTCAAATCTCATACCTGGGAGATGCATTATGGGAATGAACAAGGTGTGCTGCCACTTCAATTTCACATTCCAGTTCTTATTAGGAATGATTCATCATTGCACAATATTCTACAGAAAATACTCCTGCATTCATAACCTTTCATTAAAACATAATAACTTCCCCATCTTTCTGCTGACGCGACTGTGGCGGGGAGGAATCATGCGCTGCCTGGATGATCGTGTTAACGAGATGTAATTACTAGTAAGAAACTCTCTGATATGCCTGTCAATTAAAGAATCACAATGAGAAGGAGAAATCTGAAATTGTGCAATGCATAATTTTTTCCGACCAAAATCACTTAAATTTACAAAATGTCTTAAATATAATGTCAGAAAATCTAAGTATGAACATCCCAGAAGAGAAATGTTTTAACCACCCAATCAGACTCTAATAGAAACTCTCACACAGTTCTGCATTATTTCATTCTGAATATTCTGTCTCACTAAGTTAATGCTTCAGAAGTGTTGCCTAATTTAGTTGGTAAGGGACTGATAAATCTTATCTGAGTGGACTAAGCGTGTGTGTGTGTGTGTGTGTGTGTGTGTGTGTGTGTGTGAGAGAGAGAGAGAGAGAGAGAGAGAGAGAGAGAGAGAGAGAGAGAGAGAGAGAGAGAGCGAGCGCGAGAAAGTGTGTGTGTGTGTGTGTGTGTGTGTGTGTGTGTGTGTGTAACATCTGGAAAGGACCATCATCACACTCGGCAGATTTGCCAGCTAGAGCAAAGGCAACAGAAGTGAGTGAGAGGTCGAGCGGAAGAGAATCCCGTCTCCGCTTCCCGGCAGCAACAACAAACTCAGCAGGAAAAACAGGAATCGCCCTTAAAGGGACAGTGCACACAAAAAGTTCATCTTTGAAACCCAAAATTAAGATATTTTTAAAGAAATCTGAGATTTCTGTCCCTCCATTGACAGTATACGCAACTACCACTTTGATGCTTCAAAGAGATCGTGAAACTAATCAAGATGAGTCGAGCGGCTTAGTCCAAAGTTTTGAAGATGAACAAAAGTCTTATGATGACAAACGGTTTCCATTTTGGGGTGAAAATCACTTTAAGTGAGATATCAGAGCGAGTATTAAAAGGACAGGTCTGATTTTATATGCATCTAATCTACCTTGGGTTATATTTCTACACACTCTGACCTTGGGTTATATTTCTACACACTCTGACCTTGGCTTATATTTCTACACACTCTGACCTTGGGTTATATTTCTACACACTCTTACCTTGGCTTATATTTCTACACACTCTTACCTTGGCTTATATTTCTACACACTCTGACCTTGGCTTATATTTCTACACACTCTTACCTTGGGTTATATTTCTACACACTCTTACCTTGGCTTATATTTCTACACACTCTTACCTTGGGTTATATTTCTAAACACTCTTACCTTGGGTTATATTTCTACACACTCTGACCTTGGCTTATATTTCTACACACTCTTACCTTGGCTTATATTTCTACACACTCTGACCTTGGGTTATATTTCTACACACTCTTACCTTGGCTTATATTTCTACACACTCTGACCTTGGCTTATATTTCTACACACTCTTACCTTGGCTTATATTTCTACACACTCTGACCTTGGGTTATATTTCTAAACACTCTTACCTTGGGTTATATTTCTACACACTCTGACCTTGGCTTATATTTCTACACACTCTGACCTTGGGTTATATTTCTAAACACTCTTACCTTGGGTTATATTTCTACACACTCTTACCTTGGCTTATATTTCTACACACTCTGACCTTGGCTTATATTTCTACACACTCTGACCTTGGGTTATATTTCTACACACTCTGACCTTGGCTTATATTTCTACACACTCTTACCTTGGCTTATATTTCTACACACTCTGACCTTGGGTTATATTTCTAAACACTCTTACCTTGGGTTATATTTCTACACACTCTGACCTTGGCTTATATTTCTACACACTCTGACCTTGGGTTATATTTCTAAACACTCTTACCTTGGGTTATATTTCTACACACTCTGACCTTGGCTTATATTTCTACACACTCTTACCTTGGCTTATATTTCTACACACTCTGACCTTGGGTTATATTTCTACACACTCTTACCTTGGCTTATATTTCTACACACTCTGACCTTGGCTTATATTTCTACACACTCTTACCTTGGCTTATATTTCTACACACTCTGACCTTGGGTTATATTTCTAAACACTCTGACCTTGGCTTATATTTCTACACACTCTTACCTTGGCTTATATTTCTACACACTCTTACCTTGGGTTATATTTCTAAACACTCTTACCTTGGGTTATATTTCTACACACTCTGACCTTGGCTTATATTTCTACACACTCTTACCTTGGCTTATATTTCTACACACTCTGACCTTGGGTTATATTTCTACACACTCTGACCTTGGCTTATATTTCTACACACTCTTACCTTGGCTTATATTTCTACACACTCTGACCTTGGGTTATATTTCTAAACACTCTTACCTTGGGTTATATTTCTACACACTCTGACCTTGGCTTATATTTCTACACACTCTTACCTTGGCTTATATTTCTACACACTCTGACCTTGGGTTATATTTCTACACACTCTTACCTTGGCTTATATTTCTACACACTCTGACCTTGGCTTATATTTCTACACACTCTTACCTTGGGTTATATTTCTACACACTCTGACCTTGGCTTATATTTCTACACACTCTGACCTTGGCTTATATTTCTACACACTCGTACCTTGGGTTATATTTCTACACACTCTTACCTTGGGTTATATTTCTACACACTCTGACCTTGGCTTATATTTCTACACACTCTTACCTTGGCTTATATTTCTACACACTCTTACCTTGGCTTATATTTCTACACACTCTGACCTTGGCTTATATTTCTACACACTCTTACCTTGGCTTATATTTCTACACACTCTTACCTTGGCTTATATTTCTACACACTCTTACCTTGGCTAATATTTCTACACACTCTTACCTTGGCTTATATTTCTACACACTCTTACCTTGGCTTATATTTCTACACACTCTTACCTTGGCTTATATTTCTACACACTCTTACCTTGGGTTATATTTCTACACACTCTGACCTTGGCTTATATTTCTACACACTCTTACCTTGGCTTATATTTCTACACACTCTTACCTTGGCTTATATTTCTACACACTCTTACCTTGGGTTATATTTCTACACACTCTTACCTTGGCTTATATTTCTACACACTCTGACCTTGGCTTATATTTCTACACACTCTGACCTTGGGTTATATTTCTACACACTCTTACCTTGGGTTATATTTCTACACACTCTGACCTTGGCTTATATTTCTACACACTCTTACCTTGGCTTATATTTCTACACACTCTTACCTTGGCTTATATTTCTACACACTCTTACCTTGGCTTATATTTCTACACACTCTTACCTTGGCTTATATTTCTACACACTCTGACCTTGGCTTATATTTCTACACACTCTTACCTTGGGTTATATTTCTACACACTCGTACCTTGGCTTATATTTCTACACACTCTGACCTTGGCTTATATTTCTACACACTCGTACCTTGGGTTATATTTCTACACACTCTTACCTTGGGTTATATTTCTACACACTCTGACCTTGGCTTATATTTCTACACACTCTTACCTTGGCTTATATTTCTACACACTCTTACCTTGGCTTATATTTCTACACACTCTGACCTTGGCTTATATTTCTACACACTCTTACCTTGGCTTATATTTCTACACACTCTTACCTTGGCTTATATTTCTACACACTCTTACCTTGGCTAATATTTCTACACACTCTTACCTTGGCTTATATTTCTACACACTCTTGGCTTATATTTCTACACACTCTTACCTTGGGTTATATTTCTACACACTCTTACCTTGGCTTATATTTCTACACACTCTTACCTTGGCTTATATTTCTACACACTCTTACCTTGGCTTATATTTCTACACACTCTTACCTTGGGTTATATTTCTACACACTCTTACCTTGGCTTATATTTCTACACACTCTGACCTTGGCTTATATTTCTACACACTCTTACCTTGGCTTATATTTCTACACACTCTTACCTTGGCTCGTTTCCTGGTGTGTCCGTGATTCTGACAGCGCCGCTGTAGAGACAAAACAATGTTTATTAGTGACCATTTAAAATCATTCATTAATGATGAACTTCAGCACCAAACAAAACTCGATGACATGAATATTTCTGGTGTGGTAACTGGTCACCATTTAATCAACTTTAAGCCTTTTTTCTTTTGATTCAGTTAAATTAAAACCTGGTCTGAGGCAGGTTTCAATCATAAATGTGTCTTGAGCATCAGATCATCATATTACACTGATTTCTGGAGGATCATGTGACACTGAAGACTGGAGTAATGATGATAAATTCAGCTTTGATCACAGGAATAAATTACACTTTACTGTATATTCACATAGAAAAAAGCTGATGTAAACTGTAATAATATTTAATATTTTTTACAGTACAACTTCAAACTGCCTGATCATCATCTATTTGAAGACAAAGAAAGTTTCAAGAAGGGCTGGGTATCGATTCAGATGTTCCAATTCGATTCGATTTCAATTCTAAATTCGATTTCGATTCTCGATTCGACTCAATGAATATAGATTTAATACAAATTTTTGCCCAGCCCTAGTTTCAAGTCTCCTTCCTAACACCGTGTCCCAACCAGACAAGATATGACAAGATTCCAGCGACAAATAATTTGTCCACACTAGTAAAATCAATCAAAACCCACAGCCAATCAGAACAGCGTGTGGTCGGAGTCTCACGGCGAGTGCACAGCCAATCAGAACAGCGTGTGGGCGGAGTCTCGTGGCGAGTGCACAGCCAATCAGAACAGTGTGTGGGCGGAGTCTCGTGGCGATTGCACAGCCAATCAGAACAGCGTGTGGGTGGAGTCTCGCGGCGAGTGCACAGCCAGTCAGAACAGCGTGTGGGCGGAGTCACGTGGCGAGTGCACAGCCAATCAGAACAGTGTGTGGGCGGAGTCTCGCGGCGAGTGCATAGCCAATCAGAACAGCGTGTGGGCGGAGTCTCGCGGCGAGTGCACGGCACCAGAGAGTAATCTTGACGGTACTCGCAAGAAAATAGATTAAATACATAATCAAATTCACAAATATTACACCATTTAAACATTTTAAAATACATAGGCTACTGAGTTACTAAAACAAACTTTATCAAAGAATACACTTGTTTGTTCACAGTTTGAACGTTCTTGTTTCCATTTGTTTAATTTCAGAGATCTGAGGAGAATTATCCAGTGTTGCTTTTACAGCTACAAAAGCTGGAGCACTAAATGATATTCAAAGTCACATGACACGCTTTTAACATTAAATAAAGCACATAAACAGCGCCTGAGAATGATCATTCCCACACTTGTGTTTGTTCGTCCAGCACGACGTCGCAGAAAAATAGAAACCGTTTCTAAAATAGAATCGTCGCGTGTCGCGGATGGTTAGCACAAAAACTCTCATTAACATGGAAAAGACGCGCGTCGTGTGTAGTTAGGACACGGTGTAATGCTTGTGAGGTTACCTGAGCATCCTGGGAAAGGTTGTCGTCAGGATCGGTTATGTCTGCGTTGGTGTCTTTAGAGGGAGCGGATGGGATGGTTTTCCCACGGATGCATTCGGGAGCGTCGGTGAGCATCGTGTCGTCGTTCTCCATCCCGTCGCAGGGAAAACCACGGACATTTCCCCTTAAAGCGCAAACCAGCGCACCTTACAAACCCAGACCGCGGCTGAGAAACACAAGAGGGAGACGGGCAGAGGCAATATGAGTGCGGGAGAGTAAACTATCAGGAAATGTTCATTCTGAACTGATCCTTTAATGGTAGTAAAATTTGACTTTTCAGATCAAGTCATCAGTATTTTACCTGACACACCAGGTGCTGTAGTGTGGTGGTGTGTGTTCTTCGGTGTGTGTGTGTGTTTCTATGGCTGAGAAGAGAGCGGGGGGGATGTCATGGTGAAAGAGTGTATTCTAGGTTTCCTTGCATCCTGAACGGCGCTCACACACACACACAACCATCACAGCTCCCCCTGCTGGAGAGAAACACACCGGTTAGATGACGCAAAACACAAAATATTAACAAATGAAAGCGAGATGCACGCATTTAAGAGTGAATACACCTCCAAAAAATAAAAATGATATACATTTCGTTTGAATATCCGGCAAACTAATTGTTCATGATCATAATTGCCTTTTTCTCTTTCCATTTTTGTATAATTTTTTCCTAATTTAGAATATCTCTGTATAAAGGTGGATTTTT
>NC_136886.1:1092044-1147044 GCF_949152265.1 Phoxinus phoxinus
CAACAACAAACTCAGCAGGAAAAACAGGAATCGCCCTTAAAGGGACAGTGCACACAAAAAGTTAATCTTTGAAACCCAAAATTAAGATATTTTTAAAGAAATCTGAGATTTCTGTCCCTCCATTGACAGTATACGCAACTACCACTTTGATGCTTCAAAGAGATCGTGAAACTAATCAAGATGAGTCGAGCGGCTTAGTCCAAAGTTTTGAAGATGAACAAAAGTCTTATGATGACAAACGGTTTCCATTTTGGGGTGAAAATCACTTTAAGTGAGATATCAGAGCGTGTGTTAAAAGGACCGGTCTGATTTTATATGCATCTAATCTACCTTGGGTTATATTTCTACACACTCTGACCTTGGGTTATATTTCTACACACTCTGACCTTGGCTTATATTTCTACACACTCTGACCTTGGGTTATATTTCTACACACTCTTACCTTGGCTTATATTTCTACACACTCTTACCTTGGCTTATATTTCTACACACTCTGACCTTGGCTTATATTTCTACACACTCTTACCTTGGGTTATATTTCTACACACTCTTACCTTGGCTTATATTTCTACACACTGACCTTGGCTTATATTTCTACACACTCTTACCTTGGCTTATATTTCTACACACTCTGACCTTGGGTTATATTTCTAAACACTCTTACCTTGGGTTATATTTCTACACACTCTGACCTTGGCTTATATTTCTACACACTCTTACCTTGGCTTATATTTCTACACACTCTGACCTTGGGTTATATTTCTACACACTCTTACCTTGGCTTATATTTCTACACACTCTGACCTTGGCTTATATTTCTACACACTCTTACCTTAGGTTATATTTCTACACACTCTGACCTTGGCTTATATTTCTACACACTCTGACCTTGGCTTATATTTCTACACACTCGTACCTTGGGTTATATTTCTACACACTCTTACCTTGGGTTATATTTCTACACACTCTGACCTTGGCTTATATTTCTACACACTCTTACCTTGGCTTATATTTCTACACACTCTTACCTTGGCTTATATTTCTACACACTCTGACCTTGGCTTATATTTCTACACACTCTTACCTTGGCTTATATTTCTACACACTCTTACCTTGGCTTATATTTCTACACACTCTTACCTTGGCTTATATTTCTACACACTCTTACATGGCTAATATTTCTACACACTCTTACCTTGGCTTATATTTATACACACTCTTAACCTTGGCTTATATTTCTACACACTCTTACCTTGGGTTATATTTCTACACACTCTTACCTTGGCTTATATTTCTACACACTCTTACCTTGGCTTATATTTCTACACACTCTTACCTTGGCTTATATTTCTACACACTCTTACCTTGGGTTATATTTCTACACACTCTGACCTTGGCTTATATTTTCTACACACTCTTACCTTGGCTTATATTTCTACACACTCTTACCTTGGCTTATATTTCTACACACTCTTACCTTGGGTTATATTTCTACACACTCTTACCTTGGCTTATATTTCTACACACTCTTACCTTGGCTTATATTTCTACACACTCTTACCTTGGCTATATTTCTACACACTCTGACCTTGGCTTATATTTCTACACACTCTGACCTTGGCTTATATTTCTACACACTCTTACCTTGGCTTATATTTCTACACACTCTGACCTTGGCTTATATTTCTACACACTCTTACCTTGGCTTATATTTCTACACACTCTTACCTTGGCTCGTTTCCTGGTGTGTCCGTGATTCTGACAGCGCCGCTGTAGAGACAAAACAATGTTTATTAGTGACCATTTAAAATCATTCATTAATGATGAACTTCAGCACCAAACAAAACTCGATGACATGAATATTTCTGGTGTGGTAACTGGTCACCATTTAATCAACTTTAAGCCTTTTTTCTTTTGATTCAGTTAAATTAAAACCTGGTCTGAGGCAGGTTTCAATCATAAATGTGTCTTGAGCATCAGATCATCATATTACACTGATTTCTGGAGGATCATGTGACACTGAAGACTGGAGTAATGATGATAAATTCAGCTTTGATCACAGGAATAAATTACACTTTACTGTATATTCACATAGAAAAAAGCTGATGTAAACTGTAATAATATTTAATATTTTTTACAGTACAACTTCAAACTGCCTGATCATCATCTATTTGGAAGACAAAGAAAGTTTCAAGAAGGGCTGGGTATCGATTCAGATGTTCCAATTCGATTCGATTTCAATTCTAAATTCGATTTCGATTCTCGATTCGACTCAATGAATATAGATTTAATACAAATTTTTGCCCAGTCCCTAGTTTCAAGTCTCCTTCCTAACACCGTGTCCCAACCAGACAAGATATGACAAGATTCCAGCGACAAATAATTTGTCCACACTAGTAAAATCAATCAAAACCCACAGCCAATCAGAACAGCGTGTGGTCGGAGTCTCACGGCGAGTGCACAGCCAATCAGAACAGCGTGTGGGCGGATGTCTCGTGGCGAGTGCACAGCCAATCAGAACAGTGTGTGGGCGGAGTCTCGTGGCGATTGCACAGCCAATCAGAACAGCGTGTGGGTGGAGTCTCGCGGCGAGTGCACAGCCAGTCAGAACAGCGTTGTGGGCGGAGTCACGTGGCGAGTGCACAGCCAATCAGAACAGTGTGTGGGCGGAGTCTCGCGGCGAGTGCATAGCCAATCAGAACAGCGTGTGGGCGGAGTCTCGCGGCGAGTGCACCGGCACCAGAGAGTAATCTTGACGGTACTCGCAAGAAAATAGATTAAATACATAATCAAATTCA
The DNA here is from genome assembly GCF_949152265.1 of Phoxinus phoxinus. Lineage (NCBI taxonomy): Eukaryota > Metazoa > Chordata > Actinopteri > Cypriniformes > Leuciscidae > Phoxinus > Phoxinus phoxinus. The sequence goes on from NC_136886.1 coordinate 1,094,843, forward strand.
CAAATATTACACCATTTAAACATTTTAAAAATACATAGGCTACTGAGTTACTAAAACAAACTTTATCAAAGAATACACTTGTTTGTTCACAGTTTGAACGTTCTTGTTTCCATTTGTTTAATTTCAAGATCTGAGGAGAATTATCCAGTGTTGCTTTTACAGCTACAAAGCTGGAGCACCTAAATGATATTCAAAGTCACATGACACGCTTTTAACATTAAATAAAGCACATAAACGGCGCCTGAGATTATCATCGCCACACTTGTGTTTGTTCGTCCAGCACGACGTCGCAGACAAATAGAAACCGTTTCTAAAATAGAATCGCCGCGTGTCGCGGATGGTTAGCACAAAAACTCTCATTAACATGGAAAAGACGCGCGTCGTGTGTAGTTAGGACACGGTGTAATGCTTGTGAGGTTACCTGAGCATCCTGGGAAAGGTTGTCGTCAGGATCGGTTATGTCTGCGTTGGTGTCTTTAGAGGGAGCGGATGGGATGGTTTTCCCCACGGATGCATTCGGGAGCGTCGGTGAGCATCGTGTCGTCGTTCTCCATCCCGTCGGCAGGGAAAACCACGGACATTTCCCCTTAAAGCGCAAACCAGCGCACCTTACAAACCCAGACCGCGGCTGAGAAACACAAGAGGGAGACGGGCAGAGGCAATATGAGTGCGGGAGAGTAAACTATCAGGAAATGTTCATTCTGAACTGATCCTTTAATGGTAGTAAAATTTGACTTTTCAGATCAAGTCATCAGTATTTTACCTGACACACCAGGTGCTGTAGTGTGGTGGTGTGTGTTCTTCGGTGTGTGTGTGTGTTTCTATGGCTGAGAAGAGAGCGGGGGGGATGTCATGGTGAAAGAGTGTATTCTAGGTTTCCTTGCATTCCTGAACGGCGCTCACACACACACACAACCATCACAGCTCCCCCTGCTGGAGAGAAACACACCGGTTAGATGACGCAAAACACATAATATAAACAAATGAAAGCGAGATGCACGCATTTAAGAGTGAATACACCTCCAAAAAATAAAATGATATACATCTCGTTTGAATATCCGGCAAACTAATTGTTCATGATCATAATTGCCTTTTTCTCTTTCCCATTTTTGTATAATTTTTTCCTAATTTAGAATATCTCTGTATAAAGGGTGGGATTTTAAAATTTCTCTGGGGCTTCTTGACTATTAGTCAAAGCCAGAGACAATGATGACACTATTTGAGTGGTGTGTGTGTGTGTGTGTGCGTGAGTGAGAGAGAAAGAGAGAGAGAGAGAGAGAGAGAGAGGGAGAGAGAGAGAGAGAGAGAGAGAGAGGAGAGAGAGAGAGTATGTGTGTGTGTGTGTGTGTGTGTGTGTACAGAGGAACATGGTACAGTGCACTGTTGTGTTGAGGAACTTGCCATCTGCTGTAAAACACGCGCGCGCACACAACACACACACACACTCATAAGACCGCAGCAGAGACTGAGCCCCTGAAAGAGAGAGTGAAGGAAACTCCAGCGCTGACATCACACTGCAGAGGACTGAAGAGAGCTGGGGTTCCCGACTGCAGAAAACACGTCACCAGCAGCACATGACACCGCAGACCAATCACACACACACACACACACACACACACACAGAAACTGCAGCAACGAGGCCATCCTCAAGAATCAACTCAAGAAGAAGATGAAGGAGAATGAATGAGGGAGAAGAGCGTTCATGAATGAGCCGTCGCCATCTCTCTCTCTCTCTCTCTCTCACACACACACACCACACACACACACACACACACACACACACACACAGAACTGCAAGCAACGAGGCCATCCTCAAGAATCAACTCAAGAAGAAGATGAAGGAGAATGAATGAGGGAGAAGAGCGTTCATGAATGAGCCGTCGCCATCTCTCTCTCTCTCTCGCTCTCTCTCTCTCTCTCACCACACACACACACACACCACTCTCCTTCTGTTGCCAAGGAGACGCCAACATCAGCTGCTGCCGCTTGTGTTCGAGAGCAAGAGCGATATATTAAACATGAATATGAGAAACAAACACTAAGACAAAAATAAACCAGTGAAGGTCTGTCACACACACAATATTACAACACACCTGGGCAAGCTGTAACACACACCACACACACACACACAGAGAGAGAGAGTGACCCAGTTAAGACACACACCGGTGTGTCAAGTTACCTCACCGCAGTACAAGCAAATATCAGAGCAGATGCAATGAGCATATAGAATAAAAAATAAAAATAATAATAATAACAACAACAACAATATATTTGTTCTGAGAAGTAATATAAATCTAATTAAAAACATAAATATGAATGAAAAAATTAAAACATTGGACATGCTTTACATACTGTTTGCATTGTGAAATGTAGGAAAAACAATAATAATTTTCATTCACCAAATTATATTCCAAAATTAACATTCTGGGTGAGAAATTATATTTAAAAAATTGGATCTTGCATTATTTTTATTATAAACAAACAAAACATGATTAATTAATTATATAAATGATCAAATAAAATCTAATCAAATTAAAACAGCTAAATAATAAAAAATATAAAAATAAAGTAAAACTTAAATTAAAAAAGCAAAAATATGAAATGCAAAATAAGGTCACGCTGCAAAAATAATGCACATGTATATTGTAGTTATCTAATAACCTTTAATTACGAATATTATTGGCTCTTTGACGAACTGCTTTTGTTTCTCTTTTGCAAGTCGCTTTGAATAAAAGCATCAATCACCAAAACCCAATGCGCTGTGGTTTTATAACACTGCCTGTGTGGGCTGTGTGTGTGTGTGTGTGTGTGTGTGTGTGTGTGTGTGTGTGTGTGTGTGTGTGTGTGTGTGTGTGTGTGTGTGTGTGTGTGTGTGTGTGTGGCACTGTAACGCGCGCTGAACTGCAGGGGAAATGCGTCACGGAAGGATTCCCTGTTTCAACAGATCGAGAACGACGGCGCAGACAGAAGGACGACGCAGCGAGGAAACGAATAACGAGAGGAAAGAAGGAGGGATGAACTCAAAGAACAGCAGAAGAGAGGAAAGATGAGTCAGAGTCGGTCCCACCGGAGTGTGTGTGGGCTGAGGGGGGGGGAGGATGACGTCACATGACCTGACGACAAGAGAGAGGGCGAACGAGCAACACAACCTATAGAGAGAGAGAGAGAGAGAGAGAGAAGAGAGAGAGAGAGAGAGAGAGAGAGAGAGAGAGAGAGAGAGAGAGAGAAGAGAGAAGAGAGAGAGAGAAGAGAGAAGAGAGAGAGAGAAGAGAGAAGAGAGAAGAGAGAGAGAGAGAGAGAGAGAGAGAGAGAGAGAGAGAGAGAGAGAGAGAGAGAGAGAGAGAGAGAGAGAGAGAGAGAGAGGTGTGTCTGCAGAGGGGGTTCCATAGCGAATCAATCAGGCGAGTCAATTTCACCACATACAAGTTATGCACAATATTCAGCAATGTTGAGTTTCAAATATCCTTATTACTGTATTTTGACTTAGAAATGCACAAAAAAAAAAAAAAACATAAAAACCTGCATTCCTATAACCTGGTGCTGTGGTCGACCTTTCCAGACCGCGATGATGCTTTTCCCACCGTTCACATCATGAACCTAGCAGGTGTTTTATATTTTCACTTTTAATAAAACAATGTACATTTATAGCACGATTATATCATTAACAAATCAGCGTTTTTGAACAAATCTCTTGAATGAATGATTCAATGACTCACTCATGACTTAATTGATTCATTACTGGATGAATCAGTGTTTTTTAACAGATCTCTTGAATGAATGATTCAATGACTCAATCATGATGACTTCACTTGTTTACTGAATGAATCAGTGTTTTTGAACAAATCTCTCGAATGAATGATTCAATGACTCGCTCATAAAGAATTCACTTGTTTCATTACTGGATAAATCAGTGTTTTTGAACAGATCTCTTGAATGAATGATTCAATGACTGCACATCTTGCACTTAAAATTGTATTTTCATGATCAAAGTGATTCCAGGCATCACTGTGCGTATTCAAATCCATAGTTTCACTTTAATTCGCCGGTCTGGAAGGTATGCTGTCCAAAAACGGCCCAAAATGCCTCAATAACCAATCAAAAAAATATATATATATATTTTTACGGCGATCATTATTTTCTTGCAGTCATGTCCGAGTACTCGCGCACATGCCGAGAGAAAATAAGCGTTTTTATCATTTTTATTAGGTTTAAAAAAAAAATGTCTATATAGTTTTTATTAAGCTTTAGTTGTAATTAACCTAACATGCTCCTATTGCTTAACTTAAACTAAATGCAAATGTAGCCCAACTACATCCTTGCCTCATTTATTTCTATGAATATGCAAATTAGCCCCGCCTCCACTCTAAACAACATTAAAAGCTTGATTTTCACCACAGGGGGACTTCATCAATAACAACCCTGACCCAGATCAAGAAGAACAGGAACTTAAAAACATGAACAACACAAACAGTGCTCTGCTAGACCATGATGCATCACTCACGCTGTGTGGGAGAGATATCGTTCAGCCTATCTCCATCTTTTAGGCTCTAAAAATAAGTGTGTCAGGTTAAAATCTGGGGCTGTTTTGGCTCCCATTACAACCCTTATGCAATCTCCACTTCCCTCCGTTTGAGACCGAGAGAAAATTCTCAATGATGAAACTGACGCCCGATTGGACGAGGCCTCGACCAATAGGACGAGGAGCTCCATGGCAACAGGCTCTGTCACCAAGAGAGAATAGATCTCCCTCCCCCCCATGTGGTGCACATCTGCCCCGTACCCCAATTACACACACACACACACACACACACACATCTGTGAATCACCCCAATTACCCGAGTGTGTGTTTGGAGGGCAGAACAAACACTTCACCCCGTCACGCCCCTGTTCTCTCTCTCGCTCTCACACACACACACACACACACACTCCGTCTCTACGTTCACTGTCTTCAGTCGCTTTGAGAACATGGCGAGAGAAACGCCAATCACGCCGTTCTGTTCCTCTCAGGCTGACACAGGTAGTAGGCGAATAACAGCCAATAATGTTTGCTATTTCTGTAACAGAGCAAGTTGAAACAATCAGGACTTCTGCCGGCCAGCCAAATCTGAGCCAATTAACACTGAGTGCCACTAATCAGTGCATTCACAGATCGATTGAGTTCAGATTTATACTTGGAATTTCATCCTTAAAGTCCCCCTGTGGTGAAAATCCAGTTTTTAATGTTGTTTATGTGTCTATGTGTTGTTTTTAATCTGCTTTAAAACAAATTAGGGCTGCAAGATATTGGAAAAAAAAATTACATTGCGATATTTTTTCCCCCAACGATATATATTGCGATATTGAGAGCCATAACTCCAGGCTAAAGACAATAATTACCATTCCATGATATTAATAATTTCACTAATAAGCAAGCTTCATTACAAGTGACAAAAAGGTCACTTAATGTTCCAAAATTAGAACATTTCTGTAAACATAAAAGCAGAACACATTTTTAAATAAAACAGCAGCTTTACACCCATGGGCGCCGTATAGGGGGGAAAAGTTAGGACGATTCCAAGGGCCCCTGACTGACAGGGGCCCCAACAAATACGTAAAAAAGTAATTTAATTTTTTTTTATTATATGATACACTATATAAACCATCATCATTGAGTATATTTCAAATAATAATAAAATTAATGATGTCTTTGATTGTACTTATTTTGGCAATAAAAGTTAAATATCCCCATTGACCAAAAAGTAAACATCCACCCCCCTGTATCTGCATGAAATGGTTTGGTCCTGCCTTCACCTGCGCACTCATCAGCCGCGTTTCTATTACAGATTTGCGCAGAACTTTTGCGATTTATTTTCTAAATATCGATACAAAACTATTGCGAAATGACGCCGTTTTGATTAACCGATGTTATGCGACTAAAACTTATTTTCCTCTCGCGAATAGTCATTTAAAAAATCATGGCAACGGACGTTGGTAGGTTTATATATCCCAGCCACCGCACTAGATATTATTATTATTAACGGAAGGAGACATAGGCGTGTTATTCAAGCATCAATGGGAAAGACTCTTATACTGTGAGCGGCAGATATGAGGAGTTTCTGGGTGTTTCTCCCTCATTTCTGCTTCGAGGTCTTGATTGTGGCATTTCTTTGAGGTTTAGAATCCAGTATTCCTGTCATTGTACATTTTTATGGTGGCTTTTAATCTTGCATCAAATAATGAATTGCATACTGTATGCAGACTTGCATTTACAAATCACCAGCAGTAAATATTGTGCTAGTACTAGTATTGAACTACAAGAAGCAAGACAGTTGCAAGCATTTGATTAGAGTTATGTAATGCATATGATGGGACAGGTACGTCCTAGAGATCTGGTGACAACAGCTGTGCAGGGGGGGCCCAATGTTATTTTTTTGTCATGGGGCCCAAAATTCCTGGCGGCACCCCTGTTTACACCAACCCCCTGATTGGTTTACAACAATATAACTTAAAATAAATATATATATTTTTTTATAAAACAACTTATAAGCATTTTGGTTCACAATCAACTTTTCGTCAACTTTTCTTAGCCAAAGTGCCAAAGTAAAACAGTGTTGGTGTTGGTCATCATAATCATATGAAATAAACAAAAATAAATAAAACTTTAATATATTTTGTTGTATCAAATCTTCTAAACAGATTAGAAAACATGTTTCTGTAAACAGAAAAGCCGAAAACATTTAAACCGCAGCTTTACACCACACCGCCTGTCCGCGTCGCCGCTCCCACCACGCGCACCAAGAGCGGAGGGGGCACCAAAAAAATAGCCTAATGAAAAATCAATAATTCTAATGCCGATATTATTATAGATACAGACATCCCAAGTCTCCCGGAAGTTCCGGGAGTCTCCCGCATATTGATAGCGGCTCACTGATGCCCGCGAATTAGTTAAAATCTCCGGAATCTAGAGCGAGCGCGCCCGCGAGACAGAGACTGTGCTCCAAACCGCGCAGCGCGTGCACGGCAGAGAGGGAGAGCGAGCAAGAGACCGCGCGTGCGCCTCATGAAGTGCATGTAATATCTCCCCCTCGTGCTACTGTGCTACTACCCTTCACATCGCATGTTCCGGCCATGTGACTATCGCTCACTCGCACATCGCGATGTCGATGTTAAAACATAATATCGTTCAGCCCTAACACACACCATGTGTAAGTTCATAAGTCGACAGCATTGCTGAGTATTTTCTGCTTGAAACTGCAGTGAACCAAAGACAAATCGCTGGTGTTTCTGACGTCACAAACTACCTTGTAACCAATCAGATCAACGTGTGATCGTCCACCAGTGGATCTCTGAGTGAGTGAGTGAGTGGAGGCGGGGCCTATGAACATTTGCATATTCATAGAACCGCGCATACTAAATGAGGCAAGGGTGTCGAGTAGGGCTGTATTCTCCCAGTCGATTAGTCGATTGTTGGCCGATACGTTCTGGCTCGACCAAAATTCTGATTGGTAGATTTTTTGCCGCGCTCATGTCATCAGGAGGAAAGCACTAATTGTTAATGTTATATTTAATATAACAGTAATAAACCCCTTGTTTTCACTTCTTTTGGATTAGCCTAACCCACCGGAGAAGAGAGACAGATTGAGGAAAGTAGGCTACTAGAAGGTTTGCTGAATATTATTTATTTAATTATGAGAGCGTTTAATTCATAGTCAGTCCTCCTCTACCATATCAACACAGACATCGGCAGTGTAGCAGCATTTTTGTTATAGAAAACGGGAAAAAATTATTGGAACCTAATGCGCTTTTTGTATTAGTTTTGAGCCTATGTTTTATTTTTCAGTTATGCGCTTTATTTAGTTTTTGCTCTTGATCTGGTTTGTTTAATAAATATAATTTTTTTATTAAAATGGACGTGCCTTTTGTGTTTAAGAGTAAAAGCTTTAACTTAATAGTCTATTCGTGTCTCAGCCGCGAAGCTGCGCTCTATGTTCAGCCTCGCTGTGTGCGTGTCTGTCAGTTATTATAATACATATGATAAAAACAATTGTCTAAATTATGTGGCATATTCCTCAAAAGTTCTTGAGATGATATCACTAGTTGACAACAGTGCTATTTTCTGAAATCATAGGCTATGATATTGTGCGGGTGCGCGTGATGCAACGCTGTCAGAGCCGACAGACTCGTGAGTCAGACTCATTTCAGTGCAAAATAATTAGGTAAAAAAGGATTTAATATACTGCAAATAGCCTACTATTTTTTTATGTTTATTTATAATTCATTTAGGCGGACAACAAGGCTACCAAGTACTGTGCACAGTGCGCAGCTAATTAATTGAACGTTTTTTTTCCTAACGTCATTTTTAGTCGAAAATTTCAGGACTTCAGTCGACCAAGATTTCCTTTGGTTGATTACAGCCCTAGTGTCGAGTCACATTCAAGATATTTTAAGGCATGAAGAATTATTTTCAAAGAAAAACAGTTCAATATGTCATTTTGGTGATCAAAGACGAGTTTTAAGGGATAAAATCATTGACTACAGGTGGACTTTAAAGACAATAATAAGTACATCAGTAGTTGCACATGAACATATGCACCATCACCCGTCCCAAATAAACCATTCGAGATGGTTTAATGCGGTTCTCAATATTAAAAATGCACCATAATGTGTGTAAGCTAATCATCTGAAAGGGCTGATTGTGCAGCGATCGAGTCGCGGCGTCCTCTGTGACGTGTTTATCCCTGGCACTGCCCACTTCACACTGCGCCACTCCATCTGCTCAGGTACCACTGTTCCCCATCCTCTCTCTCACTCTCTCGGCCCTCAACGGTGTGGAAAAACACGTCTATTTTCATCCATGCTCCCGCTGCTTCAGCGGAGAGAGAATGAGAGAGAGCAGCAAAACCTTCAAACAACCGTTGTACATAAAAGGCACAGAAAAAGCCATCAGGATTATTGCATTAGCTTGGCATATGCCACGGACTGGCACTGAAACGGGCACCAATTGACCTATCGGTAAGCCCCGCCCCCCTTAGTTACTGAGTTGCTAATTGACCCGTCACAGGGAGTTTGATTGACAGGCAATCTGACCAATCATAATCCGCCATTTCTGTCCTACAAAGCAGTCAGGAGAGTTAGTAGATTAACGTTGGAGGATTTGAACTTAAGCGGAGTGTACTAACTAGGGCTGTAAACGATTAATCGCGATTAATCGAATCCAAAATAAAAGTTTGTTTTTACATAATATATGTGTGTATTGTGTATAATTATTTTGTATATATAAATACACACACATGCATGTATGTATATATTTGAGAAATATTTACATTTATATACTGCATATATATTTTTTATATGATTTATATTATATATAAATAGAACTATTTTATATATAAATAACACATTTTGCTTAAATATATACATGCATGTGTGTGTATTTATATATACAAAATAATTATACACAACACACACATATATATTATGTAAACACAAACTTTTATTTTGGATTCGATTAATCGCGATTAATCGTTTACAGCCCTAGTACTGACGTCTTTCCACGGTTAAAACAACATTCCTTCTGATGTTCATTCATGTTTATTTGATGCTATAAATGAACTAGAAGGAAGAGATGATCGGTTCACGAGCGGCTTTAACTGAGGCGACCCAGCGATCTGACACACACATTAAAGACACAAAACGCCATTTATTGTTTAAATTTCTTTATAAAATTACCAAATTTGAAAGTTGAGACTGTTTTATATCAGAAGTAAGCTGGTCTGTCCGGTCTCAGTGTGTGTCAGTGTCAGCGATGTGTTTTTCACTGTGATAACATGATGTGGTGTGAGAGAGGCGTGGCTTGTCAGACATAGCAACGGTAACTAAAGGGGGCGGGTCTTTGCAAACTTTTGACCGGTTCACTGTTGGTCAGTAGAGTTTGTGCCGATACAATCTCCATTCTTTTCCTGAAGTTTTAAAATTTGGACTTTTCAAAAGTCAGAATTTTCTTGATATTTAAGAACTCTTTAATTTTTATATCGCAAGCAAAACCATTGCGAGATTATCATGATTTTAATGCACTTTTAATGTGACTACTAAAACCCCATCATTAGACTAGTTTGACAGAACAATCATGAGCATTATTGCATTAATACAGGGAAGTTTTAAAGGATGACTTCAACTTCAGGAGCAAAAACAGTGTTAACTCCTGTTAAAATCAGTTCAATGAAACAACTCCAACCTGAACCTATTTGAAAAAGTCAAAATAAGATATATATTTTAATAATACATGCAACATATTAGGGCTGTAAACGATTAATCGCGATTAATCGAATCCAAAATAAAAGTGTGTGTTTTCATAGTATATGTGTGTGTATTGTGTATAATTATTTTGTGTATTAAAATACACACACATTCATGTATGTATATATTTGAGAAATATTTGCATTTATATACTGCATATATATTTTTATATGATTTATATTATATATAAATAGAACTATTTTATATATAAATAAAAAAAATCTTAAATATATACATGCATGTGTTTATTTATATATACAAAATAATTACACACAATACACACACACATATATTATGTAAACACACACTTTTATTTTGGATTCGATTAATCGCGATTAATCTTTTACAGCTCTACAACATATGTATCAATAATTAAACCTATTTTTAATTTAAAGTCCCCCTGTAGTCAATTTTATCCCTTAAAACTAATCTTTGATCACCAAAATAACATATTTTAAAAACAATTCCTTAAAATATCTTGAATGTAACTCGACACCCTTGCCTCATTTAGTATAAGCGGCTCTATGAATATGCAAACGAGCCCCGCCTCCACTCACTCACTCTGCTCAGAGATTAAAAAACATTAAAATCTTGATTTTCACCACAGGGGGACTTTAAACATTTCAAAAATAATTACAATAATCATGTCGTCTGGAGAAATTGACTGATGGCTATAAAGTTACACCCGTCAAACACTCTCAAAGCAGAATATGCTTTTAATATGCTCTGAAATAATGCGAATTTCAATATTGATTCATATGAACAAGCAAATGAGTGCATTCATATGCTATCAGTCCAACAACAGGATAAAAGGCGGATGAGAAGCACTAGTGAACATATACAAGCCGTTTAAAGATCAATCACAAGACCTCTTCTCTGATCTCGGTTCATGCATCATTAAAATACACCTTTCATAAGCGATATGCAAAGAGATTATCCAGAAGTTTTCAATATCCAAGTAAACATGGAAATGTGTGTTCTTCAAACTCGATAACACCTCAAACATCATCATGAATAATTATCTTCACTACTTTTCCACTGCGTCCCTTGTTGTTTAAACGTGTTGTTTGGGAAGCCAAGCAATCAAACAAATCTGTAAAATTAATTAAAAGTCGCACAACAGAGAAAAGAGCGAACTCAAAACAACGTGGTATTGACTTTAAAGTCCCAGTTTGAGGCGAGAGGACCACCGTTATATGAAGATGTTCGACTGCTGGTACTGTATACTTCATTAATACACTCTCCGCTGATCTCACATTAGGACTGTACATGAGGGGAAGCGGTGAACCTGATGACTTTGAAGCCAATTACACAGTTAGCTGCTCTCCATGGGTTGGTATTGATTTTTCCTTTCCTCTGCCTCAGTCTCTCCTCCACAAACACACACACACACACACACACACAGAGAAATTACACACTCTTATACGGCTTTTTCCCACGGTTGGTCGTTAGTATGCAAAGGAGACACACGCTATCAAGTGCACAGACAGCACAGATAAACAGGCCCTCAAACTAAAGCACATCAATGCATTACAAACTGATCAATCTCATAATAGTTCATTTTACTGGTGAAGTCGTCAGGAAGAAACATGAATCATCTCAATGTAAAAACACCAACACATGCACTTAATGCAGTGATAACATCTGGAACATGCACACGTCGTCAAGCATGTCGAAAATTCATGAATAAGCAAATATTTATGTTATTTATTAATAAACTTGCCTGAAGTAGAAACCAATGAATGAATGGAGGCATTTATATAGCGCTTTCAAGAACAGAACAAAACATGATATATATATATATATATTTATGTGATTATTTAAACTTTGAACAGGTCTGCATGATTAATCAGAATAAAAATTAAATTGCAATATGGTATGATAATTAAATGGCAAAGGCTTTGATTTAGTAACATAAGCATGCGCTGCATGAATTACGCCGTTTTCTCCACATCATTAGCATTGCAATTTTAGTTTTCTTAATTTTAACATTGCAAATTTACTGTAGCATAAATATTATTTAATTTTAATTTAACACACAATTTATTTAAAAGTAATCGCATATTTTGTGTAATATTTTTTTTATATATATATATAATTATTATTATTAGATTATAAATATAATAATTTATTGATATCATTAAAAAAATATTATAATTATTATTATTATTAAGCAAATTGATATATAAATTTGACCAGATGAACCACGCAAGCACAGCAAAACTATAAATCGTATTTTAAAATCACAGATTTTATCAGAAAAATTCATTTGATATTTTCTCCAAAATAAGTGGCCCCAATATAAAATAAATGTAACATTTACATTAGTGCATTTAGCAGACGCTTTTATCCAAGAGAAACAAACCAAAGCAATTTCCCAAAGAGCAAATAACAACATATAGAAGTGTTAATATATAGCGGTTAATTTAACGATTTGTGACGTCTAGCGTGCAGCATCACATGATCAGAAGGCCGGCGAATGACGAAGAGACTCAACCACAGCTTCTACACTACGGAAATGAGGCAGAACCATCCAGATCAACAGCAAAACACACACCCAAAGAGGACCTGAAAGAGGACAGTGTAACAAACCACCTCTAACTTTAACAAATGTGACCCTGGACACCAAAACCAGTCACATGGGTCAATATTCTGAAATTGAGATTTATACATCATATGAAAGCTGAATAAATAATCTCTCCATTGATGTGTGGTGTGTTAGGATAGGACAATATTTGGTCGAGACACAACTATTGAAAATCTGGAATCTGAGGAGCAAAAAAATGTAAACATTGAGAAAATCTCCTTTAAAGTTGTGCATTTATGTTCACGATTGTGCTGCATTCACTCACACAAATACATGTTTTATATATTTACGGTAGGACATTTACTAAATATCTTCATGGAACATGATCTTAATATCCTCATGATTTTTGACATAAAAGAAAAATGGATAATTTTGAGCCATACAGTGTATAGTTGCTATTGCCACAGATATACCCGTGCGGCTCCAGACTGGGTTTGGGATCCAGGATCTTAAACTATAATGCATGTTAGTTAATGGTCCTCCTGTGGCGTCTCATATTCTAGGCCAATGCCAGTATAGAGCAATCAGAATCTGGGAGGAGAGTTGCACTCAGCGGTTCGATTACGACAGATGAATATAAACGGAGCGGATTGTGCGGCGTGTGGCAAACGAGACACAATTAGTCTCCAGGCCAGAATGATATTCAGTGTATTATTGAGCTAAATAAGAGCCGGGTAATTTCTGTCACAGCTCGATAACAAGACAACAAAAGGCTAAATATTTATTTTCGGAGAACATGTTGACTCAGCGCTCGACATCTTGCGCGTCGTTGTCAGAACGCGGCGTGAGTCACGCGCAATATGTCCAGCAACTCCGTTCTTCACAATCCGTCAGCTGTTCCGCGCGTCATTCAAAACTAATTCATCTCATTAATATTCATGAGCGCCGGGACAGAGCCATGCCGTTTTAACACATTCTCTGCATGAATTATGGTGGAGAGTGTGCAGGATTTTTATTTGAATGTATTAAAGTGAGTTCAGAGAAAAGAAAACATGGTTAACTTGAGAAGAAAAAAATGTGATTGGTCATGATGGTCACACTAAAATTGACAAGTCATCAGGCGAGTTTAATCATACAGGCATTTCTTTAGACCAGTGTGCAATTAATTTACCACATATTACAAAATTGACTCTTGATCTGTTCAGGGAACTGTCCTACAGGGCTATTACTGATCTACATTTGTTAATTATTAGAGGAAATTGTGAGTGGTGCTTCTCTGAGTGATCGAATTATGATTTTTCTAATAAAAAAAAATTAATAAAAAAAATGTATTTTAAAAACAAAGCTCCAGATTTCCTATACATGTTTGTAGGGTTACACAATTTGCCTCCCAAAAATCTAAAATAACAAATAAATGATGATAATAATACTAACAATAACAACAACGTAATAGTACTAAATAAAAAAATAAAAAAATAAAAAAATATATATATATATAAAATAATAATAATTAAAGTCATGCTAAAAAATATATAATAATAATAATAACTAAAGTAATAATACTAAATAAAAATAATAATAACTAAAAGTACTACATAAAAATTAAATAAATATTTAAATAATAATTAAAGTAATAATGCTAAAAATGAGATAACATAAAATAATAAGTAATAATACTAAATAAAAATATAGCTGCAAGCAGCAATCACCGGGGCCAAGCGCAAGCAAGACGACAAGACATGCCAAAGTGGCTGGGAGTGTGAGACCCACTGCAGCAAAGAGCAATTAAAGACATTTGAAGATGAATTTTGGCAAAATGGTTGAAAAATCACATACAATAACTAAAAATATGATTATCACTTTCGACCAATAGGTGGCGCAGTTACGAAACTGATGTGATGTGGTCAGAGTGAAGTGACAATGACACATACAAAGTTTGGTGTCAATATGTCAAGGCATTGCAGATATAAAGCCTGAATAGTCATTTTGGCATCATGCCTCAACTTTGCCACTGCGGTATACGAAAACGGTTTTGTCTATCGACACGAAATCCATAACTTTTACTCGGCACGGTCTGGAGATGACACGATCCAATTTTGGTGAAAATCGGACGTTCGGTCTAGGAGGAGTTTGAAAAAGTAGGTTTTAAAAGAAAATAAAGATGGCGGACAGGAAGTTTGGCTGACTATGGCAAAATTGGTATCTATGTTTTCAGCATAACCCAAGGAATCTATTGAGATCAGTGTCATTACTATAGGCAAATTTATTCAAAAGTTATTAGCATTTTTGGAAATTTCATTATAACTTTTGACCAAAAGGTGGCGCTGTCTCATACATTTTTGAGTACTTTTAGGGCGTTGTACTGATGACCCATACTGAGTTTCGTAATGATACGTTCATGCGTTCATAAAATACAGCATTTTAGCACATAATTCAAAATGGCCGACAGCCAAAATGGCCGATATGGGAAAATTGGATATCAGTCGACTCAGCACGATGCCCTGAATCTAACGAGACCACTTTTGTGATTTTTGGACAAACCGTTCAGAAGTTATAAGCAAAAATATAAATTCTTCATATCTCCGGACCAGTAGGTGGCGCTGCGCCGAAACGCAGCATGTAGCCTCAGGTCATGCTTGTGATGACATGTACCAAATTTGGTCTGAATCCGATAAAGCGTTGTGGAGATACGGCCTTACGTCTGTTTTTGCAAGCGCTACGTAAAATTTATTTGCGCGGTATTCGAGAACGGTAATTCGAATCAACTTGAATTCCATAACTTTTTGTCGGCATGGTCTGTAGATGATCTGATTCAATTTTCATGGAAATTGGAGCAACGGCCTAGGAGGAGTTCGAAAAAGTAGCTTTTTCGGAAAATTCAAAATGGCGGAAAACTTTTCATGGCGCAAAATGACGTCATTGGGTGCAATCGAATCGTCACGAGGTCAGGAATCAGAGGAAAAAAGAATTTTGTTTCTAGCCCTTGTGGTTCAAAAGTTATTAGAATAAACATGAGTGAAACTTTGGACAGTTGGTGGCGCTAGAGGGAATGACTTAGACACACCAAAATTGGTGTATTTAATGTTGGGACTGTCCTCTATCCGAATGTCAAACCATTACAACTTTCCCGCGATCGGTTCTATGGGCTGCCATAGACTCCCAGAGCGGAAGAAGAAGAAGAATTATTTTTGGTACGGGAACAGATACAATAGGTGCCCGCACCTTCAGTGCTTGGCCCCTAATAATAAGGGAACCTTTTTGCCATTTATAGTGCCACCTATGGTCCGATCTGCATGAAACTCGGCACGCTTGTTCACCATGTCATGACACATATGCTCAGCGATTTTCGTGATGTTCTGAGTTTTTGTTTAGGATTTATAGGCTTTTGACTGTATTTTGCCCCGCCCATTTTCCAAATGACCCTGTTATAGCCAACCAAATGCAAAAATTCTACTTTTTTTCAAAAACTATTGATCGAGAGAGTCCAGAGAAATGTCCTAGACTGGTTTGGCTCCGGTCGGGCGAAAAACCAGGGACTAGTTCGCAAAAGTAGGTTTTGGACAAAATTCGACATAGCAGAAATTTTTTCTGGCCTAAATCGAAATCGGAGATGGCCATTTTGTCCGCCTTGAGCCAAGGATTCCAACGATTTGGGGCACTTGATCCTGGGACAAACGGTCTAAGAGCTATGATCAATTTTGAACTTTTGGTTGCTGTAGCGCCACCTATGGGCCATTCGGGGTCATACTCTGATAGGTTGTCCCCAAATTGAGGCCTACCATCTGGCCAGGTTTCACGTCTCTAGGCCTTACGGTTTGGCCTGCACGATGCGTTTTACGAATCCTTAATTACAATAGGGTTTCAGCATTTCATGCTTGAACCCCTAATAAGATTGAAGGCTTTTTGCCAGTTACAGCGCCACCTATGGTCCGATCTCCATGAAACTCTGCATGCTTCCTCACCATGTTCTGACACATATGCTCATCAATTTTGGTGAAGTTCTGAATTTTCATATGGGATTTATAGGCTTTTTAGTGTATTTTGCCACGCCCCTTTTCTAAATGACCCTGTTACAGCCACCCAAATGCAAAAGTTCAACTTTTTTTTCGATATTTATTGATCTAGAGAGTCCAGAGAAATGTCCTAGACTGGTTTGGTTCCGATCTGGTGAAAAACCTAGGACTAGTTTGCAAAAGTAGGTTTCGGACAAAATTCGACATAGCAGAAAATTTTTCTGGCCTAAATCGAAATTGGAGATAGCCATTTTGTCCGCCTTGAGCCAGGGATCACAGTGGTGTGAGACACTTGAGTCTAGGACAAACGGACTCTAGGAGTTATGGGCGATGTAGTACTTTTGCACTAAATCTGTAGCTGTAGCACAACGTAAAATTTGTTTGCGCGGTATTTGAGAACGGTTTGACGAATCAACACGAATTCCATAACTTTTTGTCGGTACAGTGTGGAGATGATACGATTCGATTTTGGTGAAAATCGGACAAACGGTCTAGGAGGAGTTCGACAAAGTAGGTTTTGACTGAAAATCAAGATGGCGGACAGGAAGTTCGGCCAAATATGGCAAACTTGGTATCTATGTTCTCAGCGTGACCCAGCGAATCTATTGAGACCAGTGGCATTTCAATAGGCAGATGTATTCAAAGGTTATTAGCCTTTTTGGAAATGTTGTTATAACTTTTGACCACAAGGTGGCGCTGTTTCGAAACTTCTCACGCTCCTTCAGGGCATCGTGCTGATGACCCATACCATGTTTCGTAACAATCCATTCATGCGTTCTTAAAATACAGCATTTTAGCACAAAATTCAAAATGGCCGACAGCCAAAATGGCCGACATGGTAAAATTGGATATCAGTCGACTCAGCATGTTGGCCTGAATCTAACGAGACCAATTTGATGATTTTTGGGCAAACTGTTCAGAAGTTATAAGCAAAAATAGCCATTTTTCATATCTCCGGACCAGTAGGTGGCGCTGCGCCGAAACGCAGCATGTAGCCTCAAGTCATGCTTGTGATGACATGTGGCAAATTTGGTCTGAATCCAACAAAGCGTTGCGGAGATACAGCCTTACGTCTGTTTTCGCAAGCGCTACGTAAAATTTGTTTGTGGGTTTTTTCGAAAATTGCTAAGCGAATCAACTTGAATTCCATAACTTTTTGTCGGCATGGTCTGTAGATGATCTGATTCAATTTTCATGGAAATTGGAGCAACGGCCTAGGAGGAGTTCGAAAAAGTAGCTTTTTCGGAAAATTCAAAATGGCGGAAAACTTTTCATGGCGCAAAATGACGTCATTGGGTGCAATCGAATCGTCACGAGGTCAGGAATCAGAGGAAAAAAGAATTTTGTTTCTAGCCCTTGTGGTTCAAAAGTTATTAGAATAAACATGAGTGAAACTTTGGACAGTTGGTGGCGCTAGAGGGAATGACTTAGACACACCAAAATTGGTGTATTTAATGTTGGGACTGTCCTCTATCCGAATGTCAAACCATTACAACTTTCCCGCGATCGGTTCTATGGGCTGCCATAGACTCCCAGAGCGGAAGAAGAAGAAGAATTATTTTTGGTACGGGAACAGATACAATAGGTGCCCGCACCTTCAGTGCTTGGCCCCTAATAATAAGGGAACCTTTTTGCCATTTATAGTGCCACCTATGGTCCGATCTGCATGAAACTCGGCACGCTTGTTCACCATGTCATGACACATATGCTCAGCGATTTTCGTGATGTTCTGAGTTTTTGTTTAGGATTTATAGGCTTTTGACTGTATTTTGCCCCGCCCATTTTCCAAATGACCCTGTTATAGCCAACCAAATGCAAAAATTCTACTTTTTTTCAAAAACTATTGATCGAGAGAGTCCAGAGAAATGTCCTAGACTGGTTTGGCTCCGGTCGGGCGAAAAACCAGGGACTAGTTCGCAAAAGTAGGTTTTGGACAAAATTCGACATAGCAGAAATTTTTTCTGGCCTAAATCGAAATCGGAGATGGCCATTTTGTCCGCCTTGAGCCAAGGATTCCAACGATTTGGGGCACTTGATCCTGGGACAAACGGTCTAAGAGCTATGATCAATTTTGAACTTTTGGTTGCTGTAGCGCCACCTATGGGCCATTCGGGGTCATACTCTGATAGGTTGTCCCCAAATTGAGGCCTACCATCTGGCCAGGTTTCACGTCTCTAGGCCTTACGGTTTGGCCTGCACGATGCGTTTTACGAATCCTTAATTACAATAGGGTTTCAGCATTTCATGCTTGAACCCCTAATAAGATTGAAGGCTTTTTGCCAGTTACAGCGCCACCTATGGTCCGATCTCCATGAAACTCTGCATGCTTCCTCACCATGTTCTGACACATATGCTCATCAATTTTGGTGAAGTTCTGAATTTTCATATGGGATTTATAGGCTTTTTAGTGTATTTTGCCACGCCCCTTTTCTAAATGACCCTGTTACAGCCACCCAAATGCAAAAGTTCAACTTTTTTTTCGATATTTATTGATCTAGAGAGTCCAGAGAAATGTCCTAGACTGGTTTGGTTCCGATCTGGTGAAAAACCTAGGACTAGTTTGCAAAAGTAGGTTTCGGACAAAATTCGACATAGCAGAAAATTTTTCTGGCCTAAATCGAAATTGGAGATAGCCATTTTGTCCGCCTTGAGCCAGGGATCACAGTGGTGTGAGACACTTGAGTCTAGGACAAACGGACTCTAGGAGTTATGGGCGATGTAGTACTTTTGCACTAAATCTGTAGCTGTAGCACAACGTAAAATTTGTTTGCGCGGTATTTGAGAACGGTTTGACGAATCAACACGAATTCCATAACTTTTTGTCGGTACAGTGTGGAGATGATACGATTCGATTTTGGTGAAAATCGGACAAACGGTCTAGGAGGAGTTCGACAAAGTAGGTTTTGACTGAAAATCAAGATGGCGGACAGGAAGTTCGGCCAAATATGGCAAACTTGGTATCTATGTTCTCAGCGTGACCCAGCGAATCTATTGAGACCAGTGGCATTTCAATAGGCAGATGTATTCAAAGGTTATTAGCCTTTTTGGAAATGTTGTTATAACTTTTGACCACAAGGTGGCGCTGTTTCGAAACTTCTCACGCTCCTTCAGGGCATCGTGCTGATGACCCATACCATGTTTCGTAACAATCCATTCATGCGTTCTTAAAATACAGCATTTTAGCACAAAATTCAAAATGGCCGACAGCCAAAATGGCCGACATGGTAAAATTGGATATCAGTCGACTCAGCATGTTGGCCTGAATCTAACGAGACCAATTTGATGATTTTTGGGCAAACTGTTCAGAAGTTATAAGCAAAAATAGCCATTTTTCATATCTCCGGACCAGTAGGTGGCGCTGCGCCGAAACGCAGCATGTAGCCTCAAGTCATGCTTGTGATGACATGTGGCAAATTTGGTCTGAATCCAACAAAGCGTTGCGGAGATACAGCCTTACGTCTGTTTTCGCAAGCGCTACGTAAAATTTGTTTGTGGGTTTTTTCGAAAATTGCTAAGCGAATCAACTTGAATTCCATAACTTTTTGTCGGCATGGTCTGTAGATGATCTGATTCAATTTTCATGGAAATTGGAGCAACGGCCTAGGAGGAGTTCGAAAAAGTAGCTTTTTCGGAAAATTCAAAATGGCGGAAAACTTTTCATGGCGCAAAATGACGTCATTGGGTGCAATCGAATCGTCACGAGGTCAGGAATCAGAGGAAAAAAGAATTTTGTTTCTAGCCCTTGTGGTTCAAAAGTTATTAGAATAAACATGAGTGAAACTTTGGACAGTTGGTGGCGCTAGAGGGAATGACTTAGACACACCAAAATTGGTGTATTTAATGTTGGGACTGTCCTCTATCCGAATGTCAAACCATTACAACTTTCCCGCGATCGGTTCTATGGGCTGCCATAGACTCCCAGAGCGGAAGAAGAAGAAGAATTATTTTTGGTACGGGAACAGATACAATAGGTGCCCGCACCTTCAGTGCTTGGCCCCTAATAATAAGGGAACCTTTTTGCCATTTATAGTGCCACCTATGGTCCGATCTGCATGAAACTCGGCACGCTTGTTCACCATGTCATGACACATATGCTCAGCGATTTTCGTGATGTTCTGAGTTTTTGTTTAGGATTTATAGGCTTTTGACTGTATTTTGCCCCGCCCATTTTCCAAATGACCCTGTTATAGCCAACCAAATGCAAAAATTCTACTTTTTTTCAAAAACTATTGATCGAGAGAGTCCAGAGAAATGTCCTAGACTGGTTTGGCTCCGGTCGGGCGAAAAACCAGGGACTAGTTCGCAAAAGTAGGTTTTGGACAAAATTCGACATAGCAGAAATTTTTTCTGGCCTAAATCGAAATCGGAGATGGCCATTTTGTCCGCCTTGAGCCAAGGATTCCAACGATTTGGGGCACTTGATCCTGGGACAAACGGTCTAAGAGCTATGATCAATTTTGAACTTTTGGTTGCTGTAGCGCCACCTATGGGCCATTCGGGGTCATACTCTGATAGGTTGTCCCCAAATTGAGGCCTACCATCTGGCCAGGTTTCACGTCTCTAGGCCTTACGGTTTGGCCTGCACGATGCGTTTTACGAATCCTTAATTACAATAGGGTTTCAGCATTTCATGCTTGAACCCCTAATAAGATTGAAGGCTTTTTGCCAGTTACAGCGCCACCTATGGTCCGATCTCCATGAAACTCTGCATGCTTCCTCACCATGTTCTGACACATATGCTCATCAATTTTGGTGAAGTTCTGAATTTTCATATGGGATTTATAGGCTTTTTAGTGTATTTTGCCACGCCCCTTTTCTAAATGACCCTGTTACAGCCACCCAAATGCAAAAGTTCAACTTTTTTTTCGATATTTATTGATCTAGAGAGTCCAGAGAAATGTCCTAGACTGGTTTGGTTCCGATCTGGTGAAAAACCTAGGACTAGTTTGCAAAAGTAGGTTTCGGACAAAATTCGACATAGCAGAAAATTTTTCTGGCCTAAATCGAAATTGGAGATAGCCATTTTGTCCGCCTTGAGCCAGGGATCACAGTGGTGTGAGACACTTGAGTCTAGGACAAACGGACTCTAGGAGTTATGGGCGATGTAGTACTTTTGCACTAAATCTGTAGCTGTAGCACAACGTAAAATTTGTTTGCGCGGTATTTGAGAACGGTTTGACGAATCAACACGAATTCCATAACTTTTTGTCGGTACAGTGTGGAGATGATACGATTCGATTTTGGTGAAAATCGGACAAACGGTCTAGGAGGAGTTTGACAAAGTAGGTTTTGACTGAAAATCAAGATGGCGGACAGGAAGTTCGGCCAAATATGGCAAACTTGGTATCTATGTTCTCAGCGTGACCCAGCGAATCTATTGAGACCAGTGGCATTTCAATAGGCAGATGTATTCAAAGGTTATTAGCCTTTTTGGAAATGTTGTTATAACTTTTGACCACAAGGTGGCGCTGTTTCGAAACTTCTCACGCTCCTTCAGGGCATCGTGCTGATGACCCATACCATGTTTCGTAACAATCCATTCATGCGTTCTTAAAATACAGCATTTTAGCACAAAATTCAAAATGGCCGACAGCCAAAATGGCCGACATGGTAAAATTGGATATCAGTCGACTCAGCATGTTGGCCTGAATCTAACGAGACCAATTTGATGATTTTTGGGCAAACTGTTCAGAAGTTATAAGCAAAAATAGCCATTTTTCATATCTCCGGACCAGTAGGTGGTGCTGCGCCGAAACGCAGCATGTAGCCTCAAGTCATGCTTGTGATGACATGTGGCAAATTTGGTCTGAATCCAACAAAGCGTTGTGGAGATACGGCCTTACGTCTGTTTTCGCAAGCGCTACGTAAAATTTGTTTGTGGGTTTTTTCGAAAATTGCTAAGCGAATCAACTTGAATTCCATAACTTTTTGTCGGCATGGTCTGTAGATGATCTGATTCAATTTTCATGGAAATTGGAGCAACGGCCTAGGAGGAGTTCGAAAAAGTAGCTTTTTCGGAAAATTCAAAATGGCGGAAAACTTTTCATGGCGCAAAATGACGTCATTGGGTGCAATCGAATCGTCACGAGGTCAGGAATCAGAGGAAAAAAGAATTTTGTTTCTAGCCCTTGTGGTTCAAAAGTTATTAGAATAAACATGAGTGAAACTTTGGACAGTTGGTGGCGCTAGAGGGAATGACTTAGACACACCAAAATTGGTGTATTTAATGTTGGGACTGTCCTCTATCCGAATGTCAAACCATTACAACTTTCCCGCGATCGGTTCTATGGGCTGCCATAGACTCCCAGAGCGGAAGAAGAAGAAGAATTATTTTTGGTACGGGAACAGATACAATAGGTGCCCGCACCTTCAGTGCTTGGCCCCTAAATATGAATCAAAATAAGAAATAATACTATTGTAACATTTTACTGTCAAATGAAAATAAAAATATAATTTAATTTTGCTGGACATCTCTTAACTTTTGTTGACACCAGTCGTTTTATAAGCGCTTCTCGTTACATGTCTGGAAACAATTTGGATTTTTTTTTTTAAATGTCTGTGTTTTTTTTATAAATGTATGTTAAATCGACCCAAACAAGCCGCATTTACTGTGAACAGAGTCGCTGTGAGACACGGGATCACGTGTGTACATAAACAGCGCCGCGCTTCACTCTGAAACACGCAACGCATATATTCATTTAATTAAATTGCAGCGATTGCGATTTGATAAGCCATATCACGATTTAAATTTTATTTTTGGATTATTCATGCAGGATTTACAGGTTGTGTAACATGTAAATTAACACCGAAGCCATCAAACGTGAATAATTTCCAAACAAATTAATTAATAACGGAGACCGTGTGCATGCTGAAAAATGAGAAGGCGAATGATCAAATCACCGTTACAGGATGAGGAGGGAAAATGTGGCTAAATAACAGTGTGAGCGCTGCGTGTTATTTATAGACACGGATACTTTATTCAGGAGAGCTGTACAGTCTCCATTTCTCTCGCTTTATTCCCATCTCTGCTGAGGATTCTCTCGCTCTGTGTTTCTCTCCCTCGCTGACACTGCTCTGGCACACGGTGTTCAGAAATAGCCCACGTGTGTTAGCGTGAGGCTCAGGTGGAGACGCGCACCGAGGGTTCGGCTCGGCGGGGAACATGCTTGCTTGTGTGATTAACGAATATTCACAATGAAACTCACAATGATTTTGCTGCAGACTTAACGTCATAAATATTGGCCAAAACAAGCGTGCATATTTAAATTCAGCATGAAATAAAAACTGACCATAATTTATGCATATTACTGGTCTTCTTGCGATACATTAATCTGTGCTGCGTAACACGAGAATGAATCTCATTGGTTCCTGAGAAGCTCAAACGTGATGCGTAACACGAGAATGAATCTCATTGGTTCTAGAGAAGCTCAAACGTGATGCGTAACAAGAATGAATCTCATTGGTTCCTGAGAAGCTCAAACGTGATGCGTAACACGAGGATGAACCTCATTGGTTCTTGAGAAGCTCAAACATGATGCGTAACACGAGAGTGAATCTCATTGGTTCTTGAGAAGCTCAAAGGTGATGCGTAACACGAGAATGAATCTCATTGGTTCTTGAGAAGCTCAAAGGTGATGCGTAACACGAGAATGAATCTCATTGGTTCTTGAGAAGCTCAAACGTGATGCGTAACACGAGAATGATCCTCATTGGTTCTTGAGAAGCTCAAAGGTGATGCGTAACACGAGAATGAATCTCATTGGTTCTTGAGAAGCTCAAAGGTGATGCGTAACACGAGAATGAATCTCATTGGTTCTTGAGAAGCTCAAAGGTGATGCGTAACACGAGAATGAATCTCATTGGTTCTTGAGAAGCTCAAAGGTGATGCGTAACATGAGAATGAATCTCATTGGTTCTTGAGAAGCTCAAACGTGATGCGTAACACAAGAATGAACCTCATTGGTTCCTGAGAAGCTCAAACATGATGCGTAACACGAGAATGAATCTCATTGGTTCCTGAGAAGCTCAAACGTGCTGCGTAACACGAGAATGAATCTCATTGGTTCCTGAGAAGCTCAAACGTGATGCGTAACACGAGAATGATCCTCATTGGTTCTTGAGAAGCTCAAACGTGATGCGTAACACGAGAATGAATCTCATTGGTTCTTGAGAAGCTCAAAGGTGATGCGTAACACGAGAATGAATCTCATTGGTTCTTGAGAAGCTCAAAGGTGATGCGTAACACGAGAATGAATCTCATTGGTTCTTGAGAAGCTCAAAGGTGATGCGTAACATGAGAATGAATCTCATTGGTTCTTGAGAAGCTCAAACGTGATGCGTAACACGAGAGTGAATCTCATTGGTTCTTGAGAAGCTCAAACATGATGCGTAACACGAGAGTGAATCTCATTGGTTCCTGAGAAGCTCAAACATGATGCGTAACACGAGAGTGAATCTCATTGGTTCCTGAGAAGCTCAAACATGATGCGTAACACGAGAGTGAATCTCATTGGTTCCTGAGAAGCTCAAACATGATGCGTAACACGAGAATGAATCTCATTGGTTCTTGAGAAGCTCAAAGGTGATGCGTAACACGAGAATGAATCTCATTGGTTCTTGAGAAGCTCAAAGGTGATGCGTAACACGAGAATGAATCTCATTGGTTCTTGAGAAGCTCAAAGGTGATGCGTAACACGAGAATTAATCTCATTGGTTCTTGAGAAGCTCAAACGTGATGCGTAACATGAGAATGAATCTCATTGGTTCTTGAGAAGCTCAAACGTGATGCGTAACACGAGAGTGAATCTCATTGGTTCCTGAGAAGCTCAAACATGATGCGTAACACGAGATGAACTAGAATGCGTGAGTTGATGAATGTTTATATATGAATAAAAGCCTAAATTAAATCTGTTCATCATATAAAGCGATCGAGCCTCTTCTGAATACTTTGATTAATCTGCTCGATTCATATGAATTATTTTTACGATCTCTTTTATGAACTTTTTAAAGCGTCAAAATGTCAGCTGTGTAGCCGTCAATAGAGGGACAGAAATCTCTCAGATTTCATTCAAATATTTTCATTTGTGTTTTAAAGATGAACGGGTTTGGAGGGTGAGTAAATGTCAGAATTGTAATTTTTGGGTGAACTATCCCTTTAAATCTCAGTTCCTTTATGAACGAAGTTCTTGTGAATCTCCCCTGCGCCGCCTCCTGATGTCCTGCGCTCTAACACACATCTCTCATCTCTCGTCTGCGCCGTGACATGGATGACGTCTCTCTCTCCTGCAGAGATTCACCCCCGGCGTGGGTGACGAGGACGCAAGGACACAGTGAAAGGGAATTCCTCATTACCTCAGCAAACACACTCTCTTTATCGACCTCTACGCAAGTGGGCAGACAGGGATCGCTTGCAACACACACACACACACACCCACGACCGACTGACCCACACTGAAGCCTGTCGCTAATCAACAGATACGTGATATGCAAATATTCACAAGAACGATTCTGCTTCTGCATGCAAAAATGCTTTCTAGCATCATTCAAGCGAAACAATTACCATTCCCTCGCATGTAAGATCGGCTCATTCGCCTCGAACGCTCCACCTGACGTCAGGGAATGATGTCAAAACCCACGGCGAGAGTGTCAGAGATCTGCAGAGGCTTAACATGATGATACTTGTTTAGTTTTTTTTTAAACAGGCTTACAAGAAACTTCAGCGCATTTCTTCTAAACTCTCTGACCCATTTTCACCAGTCTCGGCTTATGGACTACATTTCCCACAATGCACCTGATGGTTTAGTCATAAGCAGAATGTTTCAGTGTGATTTTAAAATCGCCTGAAAACACTCATAAGCAGCCAGACCTTTCACATGCATGCATGCCTGCGCATATGCACCACACACACACACACACACACACACACACACACAGCTTACTATATCGGCTGATTTATCGCTGATCTCCCCGCATCATTAGGTGCAGCGCCGAGCGCTTTTCAGTTTCTCTTACAGAGAACAGACAGTTCTCCACCTCTCCGCTTAGTTTTCTCTCTCGCTTCGTTTCTGACGCCCCCCTGCTTTTTCTGAATGAAGCACAGCCTCTCTCTCTCTCGCTCTCTCTCTCTCTCTCTCTCTCTCTCTGAGCATGCGCTCATTTACTCATCCTCCCTCCAGTCTCCTTCACTCATTCACTCTCAAACAGCGCAAAAGCACTGATGAGAAACTCAACACTTATGAAACGACACGCTAGACGGATGAACGTGTGTTTTTGAAGCTTTGTGTGTACAGTGTGCAATATAACATGTGTTCATGTTTCGTGTGTAAAAAAAACACAGTATTTTTCACGAAATGTACTTATCTATCTGTATACCGCTGTTTTCACAGTCCTAAAAACGGCTGATGACTTCCTTGTTCTATGAAGTCCCTCCTTCAGAAATACGTCACGAGTTCTGATTGTGCCAGCGGTTCCTGTGTTGTGATTGGACAGCTGATTAGCGCACGTTGCCCGGAAAGGTCACGCCTCTTACCGTAACGTGGAAACGCATGCGCTCAGTGTTATTGTTAACATGGCCAAACAAAGGTGATCTGACTCTGGGATAAAAATAACAGCATCTCGACGACATGGCGACACACACTCTACAAACGCAACTCTTCCTCTTCTCTGTAGGAGCGCAACAAGACCACGCCCCCTTTTGTGTATTCCTGTGGGCGGAGCTTAGTCAAAAAACTGTTCTAGTGACGTCATTAAAGCAGGAAGTAGAGGATGTAGTCCGAACCGGCCGTTCGCTGTCGGCTTGGAAAGGGGACTTCTGTTAAATCAAATATCTCACTCGGCATTAAACTTTGAGCTTTATAATTTTACAGGTATTATTTATGATCTAACAGCAACATTACACACTAGCTAAAGCTTAAAAAATGGGATCATGAAGAACAGGACCTTTAAAAATAATATATTTGTATAAGGAATGCATGATATATCGGCCACAATATCGGTATCGCCCGATATATGTTCATTTTTAATGTTATCGGCCTGATAAGAAAATTAGGCTGATATATTAAAGCCGATAAATAATGTATTATTTCCTTAGACGCTTCAGATGTGCACTGTTCAACATGATGGTTTTAAATTTCTTGAAATATGATTGTAATCTCTTAAAAAAATGAAAAGTCTGTCATATCGGGTACATAAAATTATAATTAGAACATTATAATTGTGTGTTTGGGACATGGATTTAAATGGTGAGACTTTTGTTTTTGTAATCAGGATCTCAGAAATGATATAAAAATTTGGATTTAGATTTATCGACCAATATATCGGTTATCGGCTTGCACATATAAATAATTAATAATAATAATATAACATATTATCGGTATCAGAAAAACTTTTCATATCAGTCTATCTCTAATTTGTATGAGAGAAAGTGTGTGTTGTGGGTGCAATAACTGTTTCACACTGAAAAAAAATGTGGTCTCTGCTTCTGGATGGGACAAATCCGGAACAGAACATGATGACCTGCACTATTAATGTTTATAAAAGCAATGCTGTCATATCAATCAGTCATAAGTCCAACTATGCAAGAGTCAACAGCTGATGACAATGTGTTGAGTGGGTCACTGATGTGAAATCTGTGCATCGCAGCAAAGCCAGCTGGGAAGGAGTAAGTGTGCCGTCACAGAGTACCGGCCAGCGTAGCGCGTTATTGCAGATCAATAGAAACTGGAGATGTGCGTGCATGTTTGTGTGTGTGTGTGTGTGTGTGTTGCTTTTACTGTCCATCTCCAGAAACAGGACTGACATTACTGATGGAAACAAGTTTTCATTACTTCAATGAGCTCATTGTTTCGGCCTTAAATTGTTACATTGTTTAAATGCATTTTTTGGCATAAATTATTGAATTTTTAAATCCATTTTTAGCTAACTTTGATTTGTATATGTACATTTCTGAAATGCCTAACTTAGTTACCTCTGATAACAGATCCCTGTAAATTGTTAATGTGGACTCTCCTGTAAAGCTGCTTTGAAACGATGCGAGTTGTGAAAAGTGCTTGAATAGAATATTTATTTTTTGAAGAACTTTTGCACATCACTGTCAGCTCGAAAGTTTACCGTGAGCACATCTGTGAAAGTCTGGAAATACGGCCACTTTTATGGTGTTTTACTGCGTTTCTTTGCCTTGTTTTGGAGCTTGGCAGACTAAAAACTGTTGCTTTTCGGAAAAGATTTGCATGAAGGTCTTCTAAACGTTCACCTTTTGTGCTTCAAAAAACAAAACAACAGCTAATTCAGCTTCCAATAAAAGATGGCTGGCACTATTTGTACATTCTGTGAGTGAGATCCCACCCTCTATGGGCGGGCTGAAGACATGCGGATCTAGCGCCTTCTACTGGCTGTAGATTTTAGTCTCTGGCCAAAAAATCCTCAGATGACGCAAAATTACGTTTTTTGCGTCATCGGTAGGGCTGGGACGTTATGGATTTTTTCTTACCGCAGTTGAAAAGCAAGAGATTCCCGCGGTATAGCGGTAAACCGCTTTAAATGACCACTTTATTAAGTTTAGTTTTGTAAAAAGCCTTTCTTTTCATTTAATTTCGTTTTGTAAAAATTCTAATCACTGTTTCATCAACCAATTGCCTGGAATTAATAGATAAGAAGCAAATATAGCAGAAATATAATCAGGACGCGGAGACGCCCGTGCGATTTCGTAGAGAATACTTTAATCTGTGAAAATTATTGATTTATTTCCCTGTGCGCCGATCGGAATTCAGGGGATACTGAAGACCAATAGGCTATACTACGGACTTTAGCCGTTAAATAACGCTCGCCTTGCTCTGTTCTGTGATGCGCGTTCGTGACGTCACGTAATACGCAATTACGCTGAAAAGGTCACGCTTGTAAACGGCGTTTGACTTTGTTTGCACGTTCAACTTGTAAACACTGACTCTGTACTTCTGTCTACGTCAAGCGTGACCTTTTCAGCATAATTGTGTATTACGTGACGTCACGAACGCGCATCACAGAACAGAGCAAGGCGAGCATTTGTGCTTATAAAACTTTAACTTTTTTATTTATTTGTGAAATGACGATGGTTTCGCTAGATAAGAGCCGTATTCATCGTCTGGTGTCGTTTAAAGCCCGTTGAAGCGGCGCTGACACTGTCATCTGGACCTTGAACCGTTTGGGGCCCATTGACGTCCATTATATGGAGAAATGTGTTCATCAAAAACCTTCTTTTCTTTTCGACTGAAGAAAGAAAGACATGGACATCTTGATGACATCGGGGTGAGTACATTATCAGCAAAAGTTTTTTTTAAAAGTGAACTAATGCTTTTCTCTTTTCTTGGTGCATCACTATTTAAAACAGACTCGTTTTTGAAAGTGTGTAGTTTTGCACACACACACACACACACACGCGCAACATGGTGGTGTCCCCGTCTCTGTCTACGGTCATGTCTCATTCCCTGTCCCGTCTCATGGCAGAAAGCTGATGATTATCCTCGGTAAGAGCTCTGAATCTCAGCGTTGCTCCCAGTCACTGCCATCCAGCAACCATTAATAATTCACAAGCAGAAATCCACAGGGAAGGAGGGAGGAACGGTCGTGCGAAAGCAGCGAGGAACAACAACACAGAGGAAAAGAGCTGAGGAAACAGAATATGAGGACAGAACAACAACACATGAAAAGGAAAAGCGGGAATTAGAGGAAGAAAGGTGTGAGAAGGGGAAGGAGAATCTAATATCATGGATCCGGGAGGAAGAGATGAGCGAGTGAACGAGAGAAAGGGAGGGAAGCACATGCTCGATGCTAGTCTATAAATAGCTCAAATCTCTCAAGAAAAGAAAAAACACACAGCATACTGCATGTGCTGCTGCAAACCGAACACAAGATGGACCAAACACACACACACACACAATCATACAACCACAATCACGGAGGCCGGATCCATGTTCAGGTCCACAAAGCATCGTGATACGACTCCTTATCAATATTACACAAGCCCTTCCAGCTAAATATGACCGCGCACCCGCCATCTCGTACGTGGGAGGACTGCGCCAAACCAGTTTCACTTCAAACCGCATTACAGGCCCTAAACACACAACTTTACACACACACACAACTCAAGATCTGGGCTTGTTCGCTCAACCCGGCTGAGTTATTAAAGGGCATATTGTAGAGTCAATGTGTCGAAAAATAATAGATTATCTTTACATTAGGGCTGTCAAACGATTAAAATATTTAATCACGATTAATCGCATTAATGTCATAGTTAACTCGCAATTAATTGCACATTTGTATCTATTCTAAATGTCTCTTGATTTCTTTTTGTTCCATTATTTTTTCTCATTTTAATGCTCTTATCAACATGGAAAAGTGGATCGGCTTGCTTTGTGCAAATGATTTTTATTGAAAACAACATATACTGTGTTTAATTTCACACTAACATTGTCACTTGGAGCAAATAATCTCTCACACGATGTAACACTGTCCATCAATAAAAGGGTGAAAGAAATACTGACGAGGTGACGTTACTGATGTTGACGATTGGGCGTAGAAACGCATCAGCGGTGTGTGTGTGTGTGTGTGTGTGTGTGTGTGTGTGTGTGTGTGTGTGTGTGTGTGCTTGACCATCAAGTGGTGTTTAGACTGGACGATGATAGCTCAGTTCACAACGACACAACACACAGATCACTTTGGTCTTGTCAATTGAACCCTTTGGCAACTTTTTAAAAGTAAACTTTCCATTCAGAATCTTATTGGCCTCCATTTCGGCGTCTCGCGCTCATCATTCATCCTCTCAAAGCGTAACGTTAAAGGGAGTCGCACACCGGACAAGAAGCGCAGCGCCTCGTATTTAAAATTCGAACACATTATTCTCTGAGTGTACTAGGGCTGTAATCAACCAAAGGAAATCTTGGTCGACTGAAGTCCTGAAATTTTCGACTAAAAATCGACTAAAAATGACGTTAGGAAAAAAAACGTTAAAATAATTAGCTGCGCACTGTGTGCAGTACTTGGTAGCCTTGTTGTCCGCCTAAATGAATTATAAATAAACATAAAAAATAGTAGGC
Organism: Phoxinus phoxinus; assembly: GCF_949152265.1. NCBI lineage: Eukaryota > Metazoa > Chordata > Actinopteri > Cypriniformes > Leuciscidae > Phoxinus > Phoxinus phoxinus. The sequence goes on from NC_136886.1 coordinate 1,126,726, forward strand.
TATTTGCAGTATATTAAATCGTTTTTGACCTAATTATTTTGCACTGAAATGAGTCTGACACACGAGTCTGTCGGCTCTGACAGCGTTGCATCACGCGCACCCGCGCAATATCATAGCCTATGCTTTCCGAAAATAGTACTGTTGTCAACTAGTGCTATCATCTCAAGAACTTTTGAGGAATATGCAACATAATTTAGACAATTGTTTTTATCATATGTATTATAATAACTGACAGCTCGCAGCAGCTCGCAGAGTGAGGCTGAACACAGGAGCGCGGCTTCGCGGCTGAGACACGAATAGACTATTAACTTAAAGCTTTACTCTTAAACACAAAAGGCACGTCCATTTTAATAAAAAAGTTATATTTATTAAACAACCAGATCAAGAGCAAAAACGAAATAAAGTGCATAACTGAAAATAAAGCATAGGCTCAAAACTAATACAAACAGTGGCACAGCGCATTAGACTACAATAATTTTTTCCCGTTTTCTATAAATAAATAGAAATGCTGCCACACTGCCGATGTCTTTGTTGACATGGTAGAGGAGGACTGACTATGAATTAAACGCTTTCACAATTAAATAAATAATATTCAGCAAACCTTCTAGTAGCCTACTTTCTTCAATCGGTCTCTCTTCTCCGGTGGTTGGGCTAATCCAAAAGAAGTGAAAACAAGGGGGGTGTTCTGAAGACAGACTGTTACCTGTGAAACAGGGGTGCTCTGAAAACACCCCCATTAGCAATTAGTGCTTTCCACCTGATGAAACCAACGCTGCAAAACTGATGAAACGAACGCGGGAAAACTGATTAAATGAACGCAGCAAAACTAATGAAATGAACGCGCCAAAAAATCGACCAATCAGAATTTTGGTCGAGCCAGAACGTATCGACCAACAATCGACTAATCGACTGGGAGATTACAGCCCTAGAGTGTACACACACCGGCGGCGCCATTCTGCGCTTGCTGAATTTTGCTGGCCATAAACTGAGAAAGTGCGCGTCCGATGTGCGATACGAGTTGTGCTAAACGCGGTTGTCCCAAGCAAGTGTGCGCGGCGCGCCTGTAGTTTTGTTTCTGGTCTAGCTAGATCCGGTGTGGTGTTGTAGTTTTAATAACGTTACTAGTTGTTGCAAAAGCATGTGAAAAAAACGACAAAGTTTGCTAGGCGTTAATCTCGCAATAAAAAAATGTACGCCGTCGCCGTTAAAATGGGTTTGCGTTAACGCCGTTTATAACGCGTTTAACGGACAGCCCTACTTTAAATATGTACTTATAAAATGCTATGGAGTCGTTTTTGTGAGAACGTTTTACTTCTGCATCTGATCTGCAAGATCTGAGTTCTCTCAACTCGACTGAGAAGAAACTGATTAATAATATCTGAAATGTGATTTATAAATCAGATGCATGTGCATTTATAACTGTAAGAGCATTAGGGCTACATAACGATTAATCGCAATAAATAATTTGCAGAATAAAAGTTTTTGTTTACATCATATATGTGTGTACTGTGTAAAATAATTATGCATTTATAAATACATAATCGCAATTAATCGTTATGCATCCCTAAAGAGCACAAATGCAGAAGAGTAATTGATCTCCGTGTGACGGTATCACATTTTCATGTTGCGATACTTGAAGCTTTTATCACGGTTTTATCACGATATTGAAATAAGTGTCATACTATAACAGGTTTAATAAGTTTTTCTTGTAAATAAAAAAACTGAACATTTAAATTAGGGCTGCATAGCGATTAATCGCAACTAATCGTTTGCAGAATAAAAGTTTTTGTTTACATATGTGTGTGTACTGTGTATAATAATTATGTATATATAAATACACAAACATATATGTATAATTTTAAGAAAAAAGTATTTATAATTATATATAATATATAATATAAATTATATTTAAATATAAAAATTTATATAAACGTAAATATTTTTTCAATATTATATATTTATAAATACATCATTATTATACACAGTACACACACATATATGATGCAAACAAAACCTTTTATTCTGCAAACGATTAGTTGCGATTTATCGTTATGCAGCCCTAATTTAAATACAGTAAAGCAATACACATAAATGTATAACGTAAACAAATTTTTCAAACATTAAAGTGCAAAAGAATTATGAAAAATAATAGGCAACACTTAACAATAAGGTCTCGTTAGTTAATGCATTAACACAAGAGCTACATTTGTTTACAGAAGTTATTATTATGCTTTGTTGAAGTTAGTTAAAAAAAAATACTGTTAGTTCATGTTAGCTCAGACCCATTAAATAATAGTTACACCTTTTGATTTTAAATAGTGTTATTAAATGTTGATATGTACGTGCAGCAGAGGCGTTTCAACAGGTATGAGGGGCTGAAGGTCCGTTATGAGTTATGAATATTAACAATAATTAATTTTCAACAGACTGAATCTGCAGACTCTACTACATGTTTTTGGGGGATAGATCCACTGAACAGATTTGAAACCGAATTGACTGTACTTCACTTGCATTTATAACTGAGAGCAGGGCTGCATAATTAATCAGAAATTTAATAGATCACGATTATGGCTGTATTCTGATTTATGCTGCCTTCATGTGCCATCCGATATTTCCTACTCCCCACTTCTGAAAGCTGTAACTTTATGAGTTTGTTGTGTGTGTCCGAGTACTTTATAGTCTTAAAGAATAGGTACAGAAGATATTTAGTCAATATGCAATGGAATATTTTAAATAAAATGTAGTTATAGTGTCACACTGGTGTTTTAGGAAGCCAAATATTATCATTATTATTATTTATATGACTGTAATAGCCTATATGTTGTAAAACAAATGCACTGTCAAATAAATTAATGGATGTTTTTGTAATCAGGCTCTCAAAAATTATATAAAATTTGGATTTAGATTTATCGGCCGATATATCGGTTATCGGCTTAAAGTATTATCGGTATCGGCCAAAATTTTCATATTGGTGCATCCCTAAACTATACACTTATTTAATTAAATCGCAGTCTTCTGTGAATTAATGAGGGCACACAGCCATGTTGTGCTTTTGATTTTAGTTCGTTTGACAGATACTTTGCCAAAGCAATGGCACAAAACAACATTAGAGATATTTTATGTTATTATTATGAGAAGTTTTAACATATTTCCGGTTCATTATGAAGCTGTGCCATCCAAGAGGCCGTCTGATTGACATTTAAAGCAACCAATCACACGGTCGATGTCCCCATAATAACGAACCGGTGTGCAATTCATTCAAGAACATCGCTCAAGTTTACGAAATAATTCAAATTGAGACAAAATATGAACCGTTCTCTCAAAACTTTAGAATTAACCAATATTTATATTCAGAATCAACCAATATTTATATTCAGAATCATCATGAAACAGTGAAATATACTAATAAGTGAATAGCAGCACATATTAAATTAAATAAACAACAACTTTCACGGATTCACAAGTAGGGCTGTAAACGATTAATCGAATCCAAAATAAAAGTTTGTGTTTACATAATATGTATGTGTGTGTGTGTGTTGTGTATAATTATTTTGTATATATAAATACACACACATGCATGTATAGATTTGAGAAATATTTGCATTTATATACTCCATATATAGTTTTAGATGATTTATATGATATATATATAAATTATTTAATTAGAACTATTTTATATATAAATAACAACTTTTTCTTAAATATATACATGCATGTGTGTGTATTTATATATACAAAATAATTATACACAACACACACACATTTATTATGTAAACATAAACTTATTTTGGATTCGATTAATCGCGATTAATCGCGATTAATCGTTTACAGCCCTATTCACAAGACACATTTCCTTGGTTTTCTACAGGACATTGCTTTAGTTTTTCTAAACACTGGCATCCATTAAGCATCTCATGTTCTTAATCATCTAACAAAAGCAAACCTCCTGACAATCAGTGATTATAACAAGATCAAACCCTTCAGAACGGGGCCAACAGGACTTCATCACTGAAAACGCTGATAATTAAGGGTTTCTGCACTCATCATGAATAATTTAGCAAAGATTGATTTCCCATTCCTGCACTCCTTTACTAGAACAACTACAACCACCCCAATCTACTGTATTAGCGACAACAGGACATCTTGACCACAACACTTGGACGTCGCCTCTCAGGACAATCTGCTTGTTCATTTCAGCGTGAAAATCACAAACTAGCCTAAATGACACGGATCACATCACATCACACAGCTGGACATCAGCTATTCTCCTGAAGAAAGACTCACTTAAGTACCACGGGTGCAGCAGCGCAATGATATTACACAGCGCCTGGAAATAGTCCCCACAGGGCTTGACATTGACTTTTTGAGCCACTTGTCCTTTGGAATCAAAAATCAACAAAATCAAACTGATTTTAGACCCCAATTCTGTTTAAAAACCCCATTAAATAAGAATATTGTGGTTTTTAGTCATTATCTGTGTTTTTATAAGATCGTCTACATCCTTGATTATGCCAAAAAACACATATGCATATTTAAAATGTAAATAAAATAAGAACTTCACGAATAATAACATTACCCAGGGCTTGACATTAACTTTTTGAGGCACTTTGAAGTAAATTTATGTTTCACTTGTCCATGCACAAAAGTCACTTGTCCGGGTAAAGACTTATAATTTTAAAATTTATTTTTGATAAATGCCGCTTTCTACCCGGCAGAGGCTGATTTACCAAGGGATCCTTTAAAACGTGTAGCTACTTTACATCTGAACATTAGCTAATATTTAACTATGTACATTTAACCAATAAAAATGCTGTTAATGCTTGTTTACACTACACGGCTGCAGACGCTAGCTAGCTAACGTCACTTACTTGTCAGCCGGGTTGGGTTGCCCCCGACAGACGCCATTACTCTGTCTTCATAAATAACCCAGTCCAATTCATTTCCAGTTGGTTACAAATTTTCGTTCCCGTTTTAATTCGTAAAAAAGTTTCAACTTGGACCGAATCCTGATTGGCCAATCAAAGCATTCTGAGTTGGACGCTGGTTCGATGGATTGTGGGGGGAAAAATGTGTTCGTTTCAAATCTGTAAAATTAAATCTGTAAAATAGACGTAATGAGAGGCACATAACGTGAAGTAACATGGCATTTTATTTTGTTTGAAATTTAACTTGTCCAGTGGGACAACTCATTTTCACTTCCACTCGTCCTACAAAAAAATCCACTTGTCCCGGACAAGCCATAATGTCAAGCCCTGCCCCAGCTCGGTAACTTCCAACGTGACGGCACTAAGTGTGTAATATCATTGCGCTGCTGGTACGGCAGCAGTTCTTGATAATTACATGGTTTCTAGTCATATTGGCCTAGAAAATAGCAACTTTTCATTTTCTGTCGGTCTTAGTACACGATGTAACTACAGAAGAGTCAAGTTTTAAATAGGAAAAATATTTGCACTCTTTGGTCATTTTTTTGAGAGAGATGCTAACGGGCTAATCAGATTCAATGATCTATGCTAAGCTATGCTAAAAGTGCTACCGCCAGAGCCGGAGATCGGCTGAATGGATTCAAAACGGTAAAACTGTTTAACTCTCGGGGAACTGGAAAATGAAGCTATTTCCCAAAAAAAGTGTTCCTTTAACATGCGATCACCGTGATCCGATCAAGCAGATCGGATCATAAGCCAATCAGGACACAGTGCGTTACACCAAGTGTGCCGCACAAGCCATGAAAAGTGAAGCCAAAACGTCTCGATCCTCAGGTCAAAGTTATAAATATGGATATGTTTATTACAAAAACGCATGGCTTCGCTTCAGAGGGCCTTTATTAACTTTATTACGGATTACTGTTATGATGGGGGGATGCACTTCAAAATCTCAGGCACCATTCACTCCCATTATAAAGCTGGGAAGAGAAAGTCATACACCTAAGATGGCTTGAGGGGGAGTGCATTATGGGATCGTTTTCATTTTTGGGTGAACTATCCTTTTAAAGCGGAGAGATTCTGATTGGCTGTCAATGTTATTATCGTTCATCAGCTGGAAAAACAACTCGTTATGAAAGTGATTCCAATGATATTCCAATCAGAGTTAAATATTAAAGAATATCCTGGCTCTTCCCAGCTTCATAATGGGAGAGGATGGTGCCTGAGATTTTGAAGCCCAAAAAAGTACATCTTTACCGTTCGCGTTCTTGATGTGAACAGGCCTTCAGAACGATAATTAAAACTTTATAGGTAAAGAAGTATATACAGTCTGGTGTCCTGATCTCTGGTCACCATCAGCTGACAGTCTGGGGTTTCTTATTAATACTACTACTACTACTAATAATAATAATAATATTTGAAACGCGACGCGACAAAACTAGAACGCCGCCGTTCGAATAATCAAAGAACGGGAGCGTTCCGTTTCTCACACGTCACTCAGTGTAGTCGTGGTTTAAGTGAAGAATTAATTAACCGTTATCCTGACGACTAATGTGATATTTACTAGCGATACACAACGACACACACACACACACACACACACACACCGATACCTGTTCCATTTAAAGCGTTCAAGCGTCCACTTACCTGTTAATCCCTCGCGTTCATTCAAAACGAGGAGACACTCGGCGTTCTGGGTGTTTTGAGGAGTTTTTGCAGTGCCTTCGATGATTTGTGGTGAATATTTCTCACACTCTCGGTTAATTAATTAGCCTGTGGCGGCTAAGCGAGCGCGAGCTAAGTCAAAATGACAATCGGCCGCCTCACGAACTCGTGAGGGCATTACTATCGCTCAGGATGGGCTAGGAAAACATGTTTGAAACTGATGACCCACCACCCACACAAACCGATCCCCCGGTAACCGAATAACGACAGCCCGCTGTCGCTTAATACCGTTTAATCGCCACCACAAGCACGAGCTCACGGAGACTCCGAGTGTCAACAGCGCGCAGTGATCAAAACCTGAGTGGGCGGGGCCGTGACGTCACGCGCGAGCCTCACAAAAAGATCAACAAAACCCCTCGTTTTTTTTTTATCCTGAATGTTCAGGTGACATTGAACATATTGTTGATATATTTGGTGTATTGTATTCAAAGTTGTATATCATTAATGTCATCTCTGTACAGTTTGAAAGCATAAGCTAATAAAATAAATAAAATATAAATAAATAAATAAAAAACAAGCGCGTCTGAACTCTGAAAGCATCGCGAGTCCTCATTTAAACTCTCCCGAGTTCACAACCAGGATAAACAAGCGAAATAAAGCATTGAGAGCACAACACTGGCTCTTTCTGTGCTTTACGTCACTGTTCCGTGTGTTTGTGCCTTCGGGACACGTAAGATGGCGCTGTCGTCATAGTTTCAGTTTCGCTTGTTTTTGCATCTGATAAAAAAAAAGAATAATAATAAATGATTTTATGGTAACACTTTATTTTACAGTGACCTTGTTACATATGTTATTACCATAGTAATAACAGACCATGTAACTTTTTTTATGGCTTCGATGCGATTCATTCAGATTACAGCGAAATTATATAGGATTCAGCATAAATGTCCCTACAAAATCCTATTTATATCACATGTGTTAATTAGAGATGATCATGATGCTCTACTGACAAAATACAAAATTGCCATGCTTTTTATACTTTATACTCTAATATTTTCACAATACAGCTTATATTTTATGTTCTTCTATTTTATAATAAAAACTGTGAGTAGCTGGCATGCATGGGGAATATTGGGTACTGTAAAAATATATATATTTTTACAAAACATATAACTTAAATTTTATTTTTAACATAGGCCTATGCTTTGATATTTTACAGCAATAGTATTGTGAGTTTTCTGGCTTGCATGGTGTATATTGACTATGAAATAAAGTAATAAAATAAGTGCAGTCAAATCAATTAATCGCATTTAACATAAAAGTTTGCATAAATAAATTTGGGATTTTTACTGTTTATTTAATTGTTTTTTTATTTAATTAAAAATACAGTAATATTCTGAAATATGATTATAATGTAAATCATCAGTTCTCTATGTGAATATATAGTAAAGTGTAATTTATTCCTGTGATCAAAGCTGAATTTATCATCATTACTCCAGTCTTCAGTGTCACATGATCCTCCAGAAATCTGTATAATATGATCTGATGCTCAAGACACATTTATGATTATTATTAGTGTTGAAAACGTTTTTTTCAGGATTCTTTAAGGAATAGAAAGATCAAAATAACAGCATTTATCTGAAATAGAAAGCTTTTGTAACATTAGGTTCAAAAGTTTGAGGTCAGTAGGAATAAAATTAAAAAAAGAATACTTTTGTTCAGCAAGGACTCATTAAATTGATCAAAAGTGACATTTATAATGTTACAAAAGATTCTATGTTAAATAAATGCTTAACTTGTGACTCCCTTCAAAACTGGACCACAAATCCAGTCACATGGGTCAATTTTCTGACATTGAGATTTATACATAATCTGAAAATTGAATAAATAAGCTTTCCATTGATGTACGGTGTTACGAACTGCTCTGAGACAAGAGCGCTGAGGATCCAAATGCAGTTTATTTAAAGGGTTGTCCACAATCGTAATCCAAATCAGTCAAGGGTCATACACAAGCAAACAGTGGCAGTGAAGGGCTGAGGCAGAGAGAGACATCCAAGGGAACACACTGTAAACCCAGATTTTGTTTCTAATTAAACTTACGAGTGATCATTACTTATTCTTTTATGTTTAGTAAAAACCTGCTATCATTACTAAACAACATTAGTTGATTGTACTATTTAGCTGAAAGATTCATTGCACTAATCAGGTTTAGCAGAGATAACTTAGTATGTTTAGTTTCATAAGGAAGGGGAGGGGCTAAAACCTGCCTGGTCACGTGAAAAGACCCGCGTCTAACGTGCGTCCACGGCGGTACGAGCACAGGCCTCGGCAGCAGACGGTATTGAGAATTAACAGAGGTTTAGATGTTGATGAATTATTGTTTAATTTGTAGTCACCATAATGGTGACAAGTGTTGGCTTTAGTTGGGCCCTTGATATTTGAACATTAGTTTTTCTCTGGCTGCTTTACCTGTGTGTTTAAAAGGCACAATTGGTATAGCAAAAAAGCCAAGAGTAAGTGATCCAGTGACTATGACTGCGTTTTGATGTTGTCATCAATAAAGATTATAAGTCAGTAGCACCTCATTTCATCTAGAGTTTAATCTATTATTGTCTGGATCTTTCCATATGATTGATATGAAAGACCTGTGATTTTTTTCACCAGGAAATCCAACAGAATTGTTATCATTTGAACAGTTGTAAAAAAACATTATGTAGATATTTTTTTTTTTAATGCCATGTTATTTTGTCACACACAGACATCAACAATCAGCATATGAATCTCAACAATGGTGACACTCAAATGAAAAGTTTAGTTTCAGCTTGTGTAAAAACTAAAGTGGTCTAGGGCAACGGGTTTCCACGCGATTTGCGAGTAAAGTCAACTAATTTGGGTTAAGAGTGGAAATTAACACTAAGTTAAGTGAACTTTATTGTCTAAGTACATTAAATAATCGTCAAGTTTGGTGAACTAAACAATTTAAGTCAAGTCTACATAAGCACCAAGTTAAGTAAACTTAAATATGCACGTTTTGGGAGAACCCATTACTCAATTAAATTGAGGGAACGAGTTTACTCAAATCAATTGAGTTCAATCAACTTATTAGGGTTTTCAGTGCAGGAAGAGAACCAAGAAAACCAGGAACACAGGAGAAATAAAAATTGTTTTATGGCGGTTGGCATCCGTCTTACTGGTGCACTACCGCCACCTTCTGCTCCGGAGTGTGGATCAAACAATAGCTTTACACTCTTTCCCACTTATACACTCAAATTTTCCCCTTACTCATACACACACACACATATGCACAAGAGAAAAAAAATCCTTAGCAGGGAATGAGTGTGAAAGCCAGGCTTATAGGGGGTTAGCTAAACAAGGTAACGACATACAGGTGAACATGATCATGGCTGATTAGTCGGGGCAAAGGATTGTGGGAAATGTAGTTTGTGGATGTGTTGGGCTGGAGTGCCCTCTGATGGTTATCCCGGGCACTCTCACATGTGGTGTGTTAGGATAGGACAATATTTAGACACATGGCATCAACCATCTCCGCCAATGCAGGAAAGGTCAGAAAACACGGGGCAACCTGTCACTCACATCACATCAGCCAATAGCAGACCACAACCATCCAATCCATTCCTCACAGACACAATCAAGCCCCGCCCACATGTGTGGACCACAAAACCAGTCACATGGGTCAATATTCTGAAATTGAGAGTTATACATCACATAAAAGCTGAATAAATAATCTCTCCATTGATGTGTGGTGTGTTAGGACAGGACAATATTTGGTCGAGACACAACTATTGAAAATCTGGAATCTGAGGGAGCAAAAAAATTGAGAAAATCTCCTTTAAAGTTGTGCATTTATGTTCACGATTGTGCTGCATTCACTCACACAAATACATGTTTTATATATTTACGGTAGGACATTTACTAAATATCTTCATGGAACATGATCTTAATATCCTCATGATTTTTGGCATAAAAGAAAAATAGATAATTTTGACCCATACGATGTATAGCCACAGATATACCAGACTGGTTCTGTGGTCAGGGTCACGTATTGGGTTTAGTCACTCAGTCTAAATCGGCCTGATCTCGGAGCACGTGTCTGTCGGTCACTTGTTGATTTTTCTCCTGTTTTCTGAGGTCAGGACAGGAACATTCCAAATAAAGCACGTAATGAACTCACGCTTCACTTTCACCTTTATCCCAGATTTAGTGTGTCCTCCGCAGCTTTAATGTATTGATGGATTTTTCTTCTCAAACACTAGTTGAGCCCATTAGGTCATTGTGTTGGGTTATTTTCACAGTGCTGGGTAGTTTTTAGATTAGTGTTCGGGTCAGTGTCACAAACTGATGCCTTAAGATCTGGATAAAACTGGAACGTCCAGTTCTGAGAAGATGAAAAAAACGTTCGGCCATTTGTCCATATTTCACCCAAAATTGGGTTGAAACAACCCAGCATTTTTTAGAGTGTAGATTATTAAAATGTTCTTCACTGTATAAGAAAAAAAAATTATTCTATGGCAATGCTGGAAAAAAAACTTTGGGATTTTTTTTAAGAGTGCACAGAATATGAAAATGACAATTTTATGCATAATTCTAGCTGATATGATCTAATTTGGCCGTTTGTGTGCAGTACTTTATTAAAAAGGACTGTTTCTTCATCAGAACGGTCTGATCTTGTGAAAGATTCTTATCTCTGTGTAATCTGTAAATATTGGGGTGAAATCTGCTGATAGTCAGTGGTTTCATCAGATTTATGCATTTGTAAGCAGTTTTTGTGTTTTGTGATTTAGCTTTTCGGATGAAAGAACGTTCCCAATCTCAATCAAACCTGTCAATTATACGACATGTGAATCTTTCAGAATCTGTGATCCGTTCTATTATGATGAGAGCGGCGAAAGAGTTGTTTGAACAGCTTGAAAAGCTTAAATATGTGAGGTAATGTTTGTCTAAAAATGATCAAGTTCCACATTCAAATATAACCCAGAGACAAAATAACCCATTAATGGAATGTGCTTTACTGGTGTGGACAAACAATGGCTGTCGGGAAACATTATCACCGCATGAACGACAATAGAGAGCCTAAGTCCCGCCCCTCCGCTTCCGGCTCATGGGACCTTATTTCGGAAAAAATATGTATGGAAGTCAATGGCGAGAGATAACTTATCTTTTTATTCCGTCTGAACTGTCCCCTGAACTACAGATATGATGTTTGTCAATTTAAAAGGTAAATATGAAAGTCAAGAAAGTCGCAGTTTGTCATAAAACAGAAGAGTAACGTTTAGTTGTATGTGAAAATCGCTCGATGAACTACATCTCTCGTCTCGCACTATGTAGCCTACGTCACAAGATCCGTTGCTCGTATGTGTGTATTCTGGCTCAAAACACGAGTCAGGCATGACGGCGTAACGTTAGGATTATAATGTAAGACTATAGAAAAAATGACAGACGTTAGCTTCAGTAAAGTTAGCTTCATTCATTGAGAGAAAAGGTATGACGTCGCATGTGCGCCTTCTGGGTTTGTAGTCTTTGTAATTACGTATTTTCACAGTCTTATACCTCAACAGTTTTACATCAAACTGCGACTTTCTTGACTTTAAAATGTATCTTTTAAATTGACAAACATCATATGTGTAATTCAGGGCACAATTCAAACGAGATCAAAATATTTGTTGTCTCTCGCCATTGACTACCATACAATATTTTTCCGAAATAAGGTCCCATGGTGGTCGACCGGAAGGGGAGGGACTTAGGCTCTCTATACAAACAATTCCGGAAACTTTGCAACTTGCAATTTCAAAAGTTCAGATTGTGGCATCAAGAATTTGAGGTAAGAAAACTTTTAAACTTTACCAAAAAAGAAACCATGCTTACAATCAAATTTTTTTTTATATTCACTTATAAATGCAACAGCTCATATAATGTCATAAGCATGTCATAATGAGCCGGATGACTGCATTCATTATCCAGGGAACCGTGATGACGTGTGGCCACTAGACGGCGCTTGCGCACTGTGCTTTTTTATTTATTGCAATTTCTAACAAACATAAGATACAAAAACAGACTTTCAGACAATAAACATGTTATAGTTCTATAGTCAACCAGAAAAATATTTAATATTTGCTAACACTTTATTTTGTTGGTCCGCCAACACACATTCTACTGACTATAAGTAACTTTTACAACTTATTCTCCTAACCCGAACCCTAACATGTAACCCTAACCTAACAGTCTACTGACAGTCTACTGATACTCTAATGAGAGTTAGTTGACATGTAGTTGACCAGTTACTTTTAGTTAGGAGAATGTCTAAAGTGGACTATCGAAATAAAGTGTAACCGAAAAATAATATAAGGAAGCCTGATTTATCTCCTGAAAATGATTAGCAAAGAGAAGTACGAGAGACACAAAAATGAAGAAAAGAAAAAAAAGAAAAAAAAGTGGGGGCACAAAAAATGAAATGCATATTATAAAAGAATATTAAACAAATTGTAGATGTTTTTATAGCTTTCTTGTTTACAGATCTGCAGCACTGAATTAAGTTCTACAACAAAACAACAACAATGAAAAAGTTATTTCAGAATCAAACAAACTAAGTAATTTCTTTTTTAGTTCTCAAGTGTGTAGAAATTAAAGCGTAAATTTCAACATTATAAAATGACTCAACTTTTCTGACACTGGTGTTCCCATCATGCACTGGGCCATGCATAATTACTGAGGTTGATGTTTCACTGTTTTCCAGCTGTGTTTACACTGGTTTATCATTGCTTGTGTTGTTAGGATTAGCAACTCGCCATTTTGTGGCATTTGAAGTTTTCTACTCACAATTAAAAAACAAAAACGATCAATCAAATGTTACCGTCATTGTGTATTTTCTACTAAGCATTGAGCTCTCTGCGTTCATAAGCATATATTGTTGATATGTAGTCTCACACAATATCTATTATATTGATTACTGAGATGTTTCTAAGTAAACATGTACTTTAAAAGTGTGGTTTAATTCTGTGTTATATTGTCTGACTGAAGTGTATTGCAAAGGAAACTTCAACTAAATAGATATTACTCAATCTTTTACTAAGTTAAAACTTATTTTCTTTGTTACTTTCACTTAACTTAGTTAAGTAGAGTTTACTTAAATCCATATGTGAAATTTCCTTTAAAAATATGCATGCAAAAACTTTTAATCATGTAAATTTGACTTGTTTTGTTCAGTTCCAGCAACTCTGATGTCTCGAAGTATGATTGTCCATGTAAAAATGAAAGATATTATTCATATTTTTTCTTTCTTTCTTGTGATTCAGATTACCATTAAATTCCTATAAATAGCCATCAGACATTGCATAGTTTATTGTTAGTCGTTAAACAACGCATGGCGGGGTTAAAGAGCATAAAACGTTTATTGAACCAGTGCCATTAAACTGTGTGATATCTGAACTCAACCGATCCGAACGACCGAATCCAATGCACACACTTTTGTTAAAAATACTCTTTCCTAAATAAAAATAATAATCTCAAACTAATCGTCTCTCAGCTCTGCATTGTGTTGTGCATCTGCTAAATGAACACACCTCGCTATATAATATTGAATATTAAAGGGACGGCTCACAAAAAAAAAAAAAAAAAAAGAAGAAGTATGATTTACTTTCTTCTGAAGAACGGTGGGAACCAAACAACATTGGACCCCATTGACTTTCACTGAATGGACAATAAACTTTTTCTCAAAAAGGTTTGTAATCTTTTTTTGGGGGTGAATCCCTTTCAGGTCCGATATACTTTTAAAAATAAAGTCTCCAAAGTTTTTTTCATATCTCATTTCATACCATTTTGGTTCCCTAAAAAGAACCTTCTTAAAAGTCCCCCTGTTTTTGAAAATCCAGCTTTTAATGTAGTTTATGTGTCTATGTGGAGTTATTAATCTGCTTTAACACAAGCCATGTGTAAATCCATAAATCGACAGTATTTTCTGCTTAAAACTGCAGTGAACCAGTCTCAAAAACTACCTTGTAACCAATCAGATCAACGTGTGATCGTCAACCAGTGGATCTCTGAGTGAGTGAGTGAGTGGAGACGGGGCTCATTTGCATATTCATAGAACCGCGCATACTAAATGAGGCAAGGGTGTCGAGTTACATTCAAGATATTTTAAGGCATGAAAAAAAATCTAGGAAAAAACGTTTAAATATGTCATTTTGATGATCAAAGATGAGCTTTAAGAGATCCAATTGTTTACTATACAGAGCGACTTCCACTATAAAGAACAATGTGAGCAAGGGAACGTCTGTTAAAGGTTCTTCATTTAACCAAATAAAGAAGCTTTATATTTAAGAGTGCATGTCTGTGATCTTCCGGAGGATGAGAGATGATGGGATGCGGAGACTCCAGCATCTGCACCGAACTGGTCCCCGTATAACAGCCTGGATTGCGTCATGTTCGAGTGGTTAGGGTTACAGGGCTACAGTGTTGCGGGTCATTGGGACAGAGGTGAGGCTGTGGACTGCGGCTCGACGTGGCACTGTAAGTGTCGTGTGTTTATTTGTTCGCGCTAATGATTAACCCCATCAGGGCTATATATATAGCTATGCTTCTGTGAGGAGTGTGTGTGTGTGTGTGTGTGCATGTGTGTCGCTCACCTCCACCGGCCTCCCTCCCCTCGAGCGCGTGCACATGTGTGACAGACGCCGTCATTGGTGCGTCCCTTAAACGTGTCACAACTTTTGATGGATTACCCCACTTCTGAGTGCTCACTCTCTGCGGCCACTCACTAGTGCTCACTCTCTCCAAACCAGTCCCAGTCTAACGAGCAAAGACAAACTTTGCATCATGCTCTGGTCCGCGTTCACGGTGCTGTCCACGCTGGTGGTGCTGAGCGCGCTCACGGTGAAGCGCACGAGCACGGCCACAACCGGGTGCCCGACGTGCGGTATACCGGCGATGGAGAAGGACGCGGAGGAACGATACCTGGTCGAGATCGCGAAACAACAGATTCTGAACAAGCTTCACTTGCGGGAGAGGCCGAACATCACGCATGCGGTGCCACGCGCCGCGCTCATGACCGCGCTTCGGAAACTGCACGCGGGGCGCGTGAGACAAGACGGGACCCTGGAGCTGGACAATAACTTAGCGAACTCGCACACGAATAACCAGGCATACGAGATAGTGAGCTTCGCTGATGTCGGTGAGTAGCCTACATCTGACTTGCATTGAAACATCATTAAAATGTCTTTGCAATCATTGGTACCCACACTGAAAAAAAATAGAAATGCTGGTTTAACTTGAAAAAGTAGCAAAGTTACCGGGTTGCCTCACAGTTTTGAGTTCATAAGTTAATGCAATGAAGGAGATTGGTTTATTCAACAGAAACTCAAAATATTATTTTATCTGAACCACGTGAATTATCTAAGTTGATTTGACAAAAGAAAAAAAGTTGTGAAAACCAATCATGATTTTTTTTTTTACACATTCTTAAAATGTCTTTGCTTTCATTGGTTTAAAAAGTTAACTGAGTTCATTGAAAATAAAAATTTGAGTCATCAAAATTATTTTAATTATTTGTTATCACAACTTTAATCTTTTGTCAAATCAGCTTGGATAATTATTTTGGTTCAGATTACATAATATTTTGCGTTTCTGTTGAATAAACCAATATCCTTCTTTGTATTAACTCAAATTTTTATTTTCAATGAACTCAAAATTTTAAGGCAACAAGGTAACTTACTTTTTAAGTTAAACCAACATGAACACAAAGACATTTGAGGAATGTTTTACACTGTAATATATATATATATATATATGTTAGTTTACCTTAAAAAAGAAAGTTACCTGGTTGCCTTTCTACAATTTAACATTTTGAGTTCATTGAAATTAAAGATTTGAGTTAATACAATGAAAGAGATTAGTTTATTCAACAGAAACTCAAAATGTTATGTTATCTGAACCACACAAATTATTTAAGTTGATTTGACAAAAGATAAAAAGTTGTGAAAACAAATCATGATTTTTTTTACAGTGTACAAACCTATATACAGTATATACATGCAAATATTTCTTAATTATATACATGCATAAATAGTAGCTTATTTTTAATGCAACTTCCAATGTCATTCGCTTCCACACTGTAAAAAAATATTTTCATGATTTGTTTTCACAACTTTTTATCTTTAGTCAAATCAACTTAAATAATTTGTGTGGTTCAGATAACATAATATTTTGAGTTTCTGTTGAATAAACTAATCTCTTTCATTGTATTAACTCAAATCTTTAATTTCAATGAACTCAAAATTTGAAGACAACAAGGCAACTTGCTTTTTTAAGTTAAACCAATTTTTTTTTACAGTACAGTACAAAAATAGAGATATTTGGTATCATATCACTTGGATTTATTATCATAATCATAATACATGGTCCGCATCCATCGTCTTCTAAGCTCTTCTGTGTGATCTCTCTCCAGATGACGAGGTGTCGACGGGTTTCGACAGCAGTCTATCGTTCCAGTTCCTCCAGGAGAAAGGCCACAGTGTTCAAGTCCTTCAGTCGTCACTGTGGCTCTACGTGCGTCCGGCGGACGCGCCGCGCCCCGGCGAGCGTGTGAACGCTGAGATCTACCTGTCGGGCGCTAACAACCGCACACTGCTAATCCAGCGGAGCGTTGAGGTGTCGCGGGGCGGCTGGCACACGTTCCCCGTCACCGTCGCCCTGCAAGCCTTTCTAGACGGAGGCCAGCGGCGTCTCAAACTCGAGGTCCACTGCGAAGACGGAGAGCGAAACCTGTGTATCCGCGACGCTTCCGGCGAACACCAGCCGTTCCTCGTCGCGCAGGTGCGCTTGCGTGAAGACGCCTCGACTCACGCGCTGAGCAAACGCTCACTACGCTGCGGAGACGACGTGAGCGTGTGCTGCAAGAAAGACTTGTACATTAAGTTTCGTGATATTCAGTGGCAGGACTGGATCATAGCGCCCGAGGGATACCACATGAACTACTGTATGGGGCAGTGTCCTCAACATCTCTCGGGGTCGCCGGGCATCGCCTCCTCGTTTCACGCCACCGTCTTCAGCCAGCTAAAGGCTAACGGGATCCACACCGCCGTGTCGTCCTGCTGCGTTCCCATCCAGAGACGCCCGCTCTCCATGGTTTACTTCAACTCTCAGCACACCATCGTGAAGACCGACGTCCCGGACATGATCGTGGAGTCCTGCGGGTGCACATAAACTATAAACATACGCAGTGTCTTATTGATCTGCTGTGGGTACACCTTCTAATCAAGGCTTTCTGTCTGAGCAGTATGGCTTTAAAAAACTGTAAAAAAATATGGACTATGTTTCTCAAGAACATTTTTGAAGTGGGCGGAGCTGGCCGTCGCCATCTTGTTAGCTTAGCGCGTCACTCGCGGATAAAAGGCGAATTAGCTGAGGTGACGTGACGCTAACAGACAAACGGCTAGTCGTGACATCACAACAATCCACCTGTCACTCAAGTGGCCACGCCCTTAATTATGCAGAACTTTAAAGCTTAATATAATTTAAATGGATGAGTTATAAAAAAATTCACCCCCTCACAGTCGCCATGACGGGCAAAGTTAGTGTCCACATGAACAACTAACATTAGCAGTGCTCTTATTTATCTTCTGCTGGAACAATCAACTTTCTGTCTAAGCATTATGGGTTTTTAATGATGTTCAAATACTCAGGGAAGCACGGTTACACAACATGACATTCAGGTATTGCCACACGTCCCAGCGAAGGGCTGAGAGTGGCTCAACAGACGTTACCTTGAGAAGCAGAATGACTCGTCAGAATTAAGTGCTTAAAACCAGGGAAAGATTTGCCAATGGGGGTCCGAAAGATAGTCTCGTTTTCCCTTTGAATTAAGTTTATTTTTCTGACTCCATTGGCAGATATTTGTTCTCTATGGAAGCTGGTTTCCGCCACAGGATACAAAATAGAAAAGGTAATTGCGACTTTTTATCGCGAAATTCTGACTTTGTATCTCGCAATTCTGACTTTAATCTCGCAATTCTGACTTTATATATCACAATTCTGACTTTAATCTCGCAATTCTGACTTTGTATCTCGCAATTCTGACTTTAATCTCGCAATTCTGACTTTAAATCACGCAATTCTGACTTTAATCTCGCAATTCTGACTTTATATATCACAATTCTGACTTTAATCTCGCAATTCTGACTTTAATCTTGCAATTCTGACTTTATATCTCGCAATTCTGACTTTAATCTTGCAATTCTGACTTTAATCTTGCAATTCTGACTTTATATCTCACAATTCTGACTTTAATCTCGTGACTTTATATCTCGCAATTCTGACTTTAATCTCGCAATTCTGACTTTATATCTCGCAATTCTGACTTTAATCTCGCAATTCTGACTTTATATCTCGCAATTCTGACTTTAATCTCGCAATTCTGACTTTATATCTCGCAATTCTGACTTTAATCTCACAATTCTGACTTTATATCACACAATTCTGACTTTAATCTCGCAATTCTGACTTTATAACTCGCAATTGAGACTTAATAACACACAATTTGAGAAATAAAGTCAGAATTGCAAGATGTAATCTCGCAAATATGAGATAAAAAGTCGCAATTATCTCTTAAAAGTGTTTATTCTGTGGCGGAAACAAGCTTTCATAGTTCTCAATTCATTTAGAAACAAGGCTTAATATCTTCAGCCACTTTGCTTCTCCAGTTTCAAGAATGTTTGGATCTTTGTAACGGAAAACAATACAAATTTCTGATGAATGATTCTCTCATGATAGCTTATTTTTTACGGTTTACGCCAAAGCCAAATGCCACTAAACATGTAGGACTGGCTTTTCTTTTCAAGCTGTTTAAACAGATACACTTTCTTTTATTTGTAATATTACTAATAATGATACGTTTTATTTATATAGCGCCTTTTATGCACAATTAATGTACGATAATCCACAAACTGTACAATAATCTACATTGTACATGTTACAAGTGTCATGTTTTGGTGTGTATTTTTTGGTTTGAAGCACTTCCTAGGGATGCATAAATCAGTGTGTGATATATCAGTGTGTGATAAATCAGTGTGTGATATATCAGTGTGTGATATATCAGTGTGTGATATATCAGTGTGTGATATATCAGTGTGTGGATTCACTGCATCGGACGGGTTTGAGCTCATAACGTTCTGCAACTGCACTTTATACGTTATTTTTGCATAGTTAGTACGAATGAAATCCGATCTTCATGTGCTTTGTTTATTTTTGCTTCGACAAAAATATTACTGTAACTTGTTGCACAATATTAAAGCTATTCATTAAAGCTCTTTTGAAGGAGCTGTAACTATGAGATTAATTTATATAATTTTTAATAAAGGAATATTTTCTTACAAGTGGGAGAGAGCTTGGAAATCTGTACTGTGTTGTACGTTGTAATTTTGCTGAATGTGTGATTTTGAAAATAAATATTTTATCTATACTTCATGCCTGATTTAATGAAAAAGATTTGAATTAAGGACAAAGATCACATCGAACATCATTAGACTAAACAAACTGTGTGTGTGTGTGTGTGTGTGTGTGTGTGCGAGTGTGTGTGTGTGTGTGTGTGTGTGTGTGTGTGTGTGTGTGTGTGTGTGTGTGTGTGTGTGTGTGTGTGTGTGTGTGTGTGTGTGTGTGTGTGTTCCTTATGTTTGACATGTTCTTCTGTATCGCTTCCAGAAACGATATCCAAAAGCAAATCCAGAAC